>NW_005871092.1:21224-273277 GCF_000147115.1 Myotis lucifugus
TAAGTGAGTGGTTCTGAAGGCCTAATGGGTGCTAGACAGAGAATGAATGTCCACTACAGTAACCTTCAAGGAGTTAGTAAAATCACTATTCTTTCAATATGTATTGAGCATGGACTAAGAAACTAACTACTCGGTACTGTGTGAGGTGCTGGAATTTCAGATATGACTATGCAACCCCTTTTCTGGCAGAACTTAAAATTTAAGGAACATTCTTGTAAGTATTTATTCAATTTTCTATAACACTTTTTAGGGAAACAAAGTGTTTTGATAATTTAGAGAGACTGACAGGGCTAATTCTTCACCCCCCAAGAGGAAGGGGTGGTGGTAAAATTTAACAGTTATCAAAGGAAATTACATTTACACTAGGCACTAAAAATGTTGGAATTTGCTCACAGTTGTTTTTTTCCCCATTTGGAATCTTCCTTTCCTTCTCTTTCTGGCAAAGTGGTAGAGCTCTGAGTGTGCAGGAAGCGGCAGAACTGGAGGATGAATGGGGATGAGGGGATGGCAGGAAATGGTCTAGAAAGACAACAATAAAATAAATAAAATATCAGGGATTTTGGATTTATAACATTGTTGATCATCCGATCTGCACCTAAGTTTATATTTTCTATAATATTCCAAGTTTTTATAGTAAGTATGTATTCACTTCATACTTTAAAACAATAAAGAAAAAAGTAAAAGTCACATCAAATGTCCACAATGGTGTTCCAGAGCTAGTGGGCTTCCCGGCATTTCATTAGAGTCTTTTTAATAAACTTTTAAAAGGCATAATGAGATTGTTCTGCAATCCTGATTATTACGCATAGTTAAAATAGGAACATTCTGAGGTCAAAGATGGACAATAATTTCAAAAGAGACTTGTGGAAGCATAATATCTGCTAGAGGATGGTTTATAGGTCTTCATAAATGGAAAAAGAATCTATAATTACTCAGGTACTTCACAATGAGTATTAAAGATACAGGAAATCATTACTCAAGATTCTTGGCAAAGCAAATGGCTTTTATGTTGCTCTTTGTGACTCCTTTGTCTTATTCCTTTCACAAAAGTAGACAAACTTTCTCATGTAGCAATTTTGCTGGCAACCTCCATCCATAAGTGATTTGCCGTTGTTAAGGGAAGGTTGGAACAGAACAACACCAATTAAGGTTTTAAGTGGTTATCAAACATGGCAGGCGGTTCTGCATGAAGTGTGAGGTGAAGAACTTAGCTGGAGGCGGGCATTGCCTGGTGTTGGAAGGTATTTTAAGCAGGAGGAAACTTGGGCCAAATTTCTTCCCTGAGCTTTTGCACCCACCCAACTCTCTGATACAGAGCGATGGGTAGAGGCTCAGAATTGGAAGTCTGGAAGCCACGGGCCTGAATGAGAGACATTGGGTGGCCGGGCTCAAACTAACCCCACCAATTTTGGCAAACATTCTGCTCGCTAAACGATTTTCCATTTACAGTATATGCTTTTTACAAGTGTGTATCTTTGTATCATGCAACCTTTCTTTTTACAAATGAAGTCCCTCCCGCTCTTAGCTTTTAGATGACTTCTCAGCACAGACTCACCGAGGGCATTGCCTGCACCTTTGGGGGTGGAAGCATGATGTTGCCATAGGATGTAGCTTTAAGAGCTATAGATCTGAGTTCACTGTCAGCTTCTGCTTTTATTAGCTTTGTGGTGTTGGGTAAGCCCCTAACCTCCCCATGCTTCAATTTTATCTTTTGTTCTTATGAAGAATATAATAATAAATATAAATGATATAACAGGTTTGGCATAAATGAGCAGCCCCTTTGCGCCTCCCCCCCCCCCGCCCCCGCTTCCGTCTGCACTTTGCTAGGACACCTGTATGGCAGAACCTGAGAGAGCCCTTGTAGGACAGAAGCACAGGAAGGCTCAGACCCCCAAGGGGGTTCCTTGCCCCCCTCAGCCTCATGGGCCTCAGGGGCCCTCTTCCAACCAATCAACGCGGCTCTGCCTCCCTTCCTTTGTGCAGGAAACAATGAAACACATTTAGAACAGAGAGCTCCTCAACCAACCCCACCAACCCATGAATGTTTACACCTGTTCTTTTGTTGAATCTCAGTGAAGTGCCAAGATACCAATAATTTTTAGAGGCAAAATGAGGTCTGGGACAGTGAAGGAGATAAGTGGCCAGCCTCAGACATGGCTGGTGGGCCGTTGTGGGATAAATGGCAAATTTCTAAATGTCTCCAGCTGAACGTCTCCTTTTCATTATAACAGATCCGAGACCAAGCTAGGTCCTTCCCACAGCCTGTCATTAACTTTGTTATTATGGTTATTATCAGCTATGTGCCAATTTCCCTGCATCTTCTAGGATCTTTAGATGATAACATGCTGAGATTATTTTCCTCTCCTTCTTTCTCCTGTCCTCTCCCCTCCCCTTCTCCTTCCTCTTTCCTCCTCCCTCCTCCTACTCCTCCTTCCTCCTGCCCCAAAGGCCAACCTTTCTTTTCTTTCCTCCTCCCAAATTGTTTTCCTTATAAAAGAATGGCAGTGACAGGGATGGGATTACAGCAGGATGCGGGTTCTCTCTGACGGAGGGAAGGGATTAGCAATATTTGTATATTATTCACCACCCTCCCAGTTTTTTCATCAGAGGTTTCATTTTTCACTAAAGTCTTTTTCTTATCTGAAAGCCACTGACATGAATATATACTGTGAAGTGAAAAAGATTGAATTACTCTTTGCTGGCTACTGCTAAGATTCATGAAGGCTCAAAGCCCCAGCTAGGCCCTGGGTGTCCCAAGCCATGGCATTTTATGTTGTTTTGTTTTCTTTCTTTCTCAGCGAACACATGCTACAGGGTTTGTCTTTGCAGTGTGATATGGGAATGATTGAAAAAATACACTCTGTGTTGATTGATAAAGACCTTTGCCATGGAGAGCAGCTCAGTCATGTGAGCATCTTTCCCAGGGGCCTGGAGATCTGGTTGAGCCAAGTTTAAAGGGATGTTTTTTGACAGTGATGCTGCCCCATGAGCTGAGGGCAGAGGCTTCTGTGTGGGGTCCGTGGCCCAGGGAGACCATGGAATAGCCACATTTCAATGCAAATTACAATGCTGGTCGGTGGGCTTGTTTGCTGATTGCTGGGGTCCCTGGGCCGGGGCAGCCCAGTGGTTCCATCCACACTGCTCTTATGGAGAGGGTCTCCAAGGAGCATCACGAACAGGTCGTTAGTGTCCCAGATGTTATGACAAATGATCACACACAAGGTGGCTTAAAACAATAGAAAATTGCTCTCCTACAGTCCTAGGGCCAGAAGTCCATAATCAAGGTGTGGGCAGAGTTGGTTCTTTCTGGGAAGACTCTGAGGAGGAATCTGTTCCCTGCCTCTCTCCTAGATCCTGGTGGCTGCTGGTGATTCTTGGTGTGCCTTGCTTGGAGATGCATCACTTCGATCTTCATATAGCTTCTTTATGTGTGTGTGTGTGTGTGTGTGTGTGTGTTTTCTTCTTTCTTATAAGGAGACGTGTCACTGGATTTAGGATCTATTCAGTTAATCTAGGGTGATGTCATCCGAAGATCCTTAACTAAATTATATCTTCAAAGATCCCTTTTCCAAGTAAGAAACCTGTCACATTGCTAGATTCTGGGTGGATGTATCTTTTGGAGAGTCATCATTTCAGCCCATTTCTCAAGGTAAGATAAACAAAGACACAGGCAAAAGAATAAAATTGGGGATAAGCAGAATATTTGTGTGGGAACCAACATCATACAGAAGTCCTTCACCTTAGCCATCAGCATCCGAAGCCAGGCCTCATGATTCTTTTCTTTTCTTTTCTTTGTACTTTTCATGTATAACTTTATTGAGGTATAATTGTCATATAGTAAACTATACATACTTAAAGTATACAATTTGAGAAATCCTGACATATGTGAAACCATTACCACAGTATGCATCATCCCCCAAAGTTCCTCTGCTCCTTTGTAACTCTTTCTTCCCCATCAAAGCATTCCAAGCAGGTGTCCCCGTCCTTCGGCTCTCTAAAGTGAATCTGGGTTGTCTGCTCTGGGTTTGTTCTTCTGGTCTGCATTTTGTAAACGATTATTTTTATTATTAGACGCCTTCACTTGGACAAGTCCTTTAAGCTCAGTGGCCTATTTTTAACAAGCAATTTCCCACTGATATCCCCACCTTCACTTCTCGTTGAAGGAGAGAAAGTGGTCCTTTGCAGTTTGATTTCAGTGGTGCTTGCAGGAGCGGAGAAGGTTGGTGGAGAGGCTTCATACATATCTAGGTGGAATCACATGGATCATTCAGGTTCCTCAAAGCATCTGTATCAGGGTTTATGGCCCAGGTCTTAGGGATGAGAAGATGGCAATTTGTTTTCCTTTGTCCTTTCCCTTGAGACTCTTGGAAACTTCTTGGGTAGAGATGTTTGAGACAAGGACGGGGTTGGGAGGGGCATTTTTTAATACTTTGGCCTCTCCTAAACCATTCTAATTAATAAATTAATATAAAATCCTAGCAATAGTTCATATAAAATGGATATTGATTTTAAAGGGCTTTATTCCTCTTCATCGAATGGTGGAAAGCAATTTCATGCAACTCTCTACTGTCTAGAACTGATTATTCAGGAGTTAACACAATCAGACATTGCAACTGAATTTGGAAGCTAGGGAAGGGTGCGGTGTGGGCTCATGGAGAGGAGACTGTGTGGGAGATGAGGGAAAGATAAGCTGTAGTGATTGAAGACTGTCTTCCCAACACATGCATGCAGCTTAACATCACTGGTACATACAAATCTAGCCCCTCCCCAGAATGACCCACATGCTATATTCCAGATGTAGCCGAGATCATTCTAGTCTTGCCCTATCTGAGCCTGGAAAGCTCTCATCCCTCATTTCATCTAAATCTTAATTACCAGGGGAGAAAGCAGCATAGACATGGCTCCCTCAACAAGCCATGCTGATGAGACCAGTTCAATACTTCTCACCCTTTCCTGCTTCCTACAGCATCTGTTTGCTCTGCTGCCCATATACTTGCCATGATCATCTTCCTTTTCTCATCTGTTACCAGGAAGGTGGCAAGAGACAGCAATGCCTCAGAAAGGACCCAGAACTTGAAGTCAGATGTCCTAGATTCTAGTTCCAACTCTTCTCATGTTATCTGACTTACTTAGGCTAGCAATTCGGTCTATCCGGGCACAGTCCCTGCTCTGTAAAATGTGCATTGTGTAATAATGAAGACCACAAAAGTAGAACTGGGTCTTACCTGTGATCTCTGGCTAGTGACTTTGTCAAGTGACTTAACATCACTTAGACTTATTTTCATTTTACTTTAAAATGCAAGTAATAATATAGGTACTTCATGGTGCTGATTGAGGATTACATGAGATAATCACTCCTATTTATCGAATGCTCATCTGGATGTCTTTGATTTGTGTTGTTCGTGTGACTTGATTTGGGGCTCACAATGAAGAAAAATATGTTTGACTTTTATAAAGTAGAAGTTGATACTGAAAGGAAATTGTGTCTGGCTTGCATATCTTATCAAGTCATTGTATGTATCAAATGAAATAACCCATTCTGTAATGAATTTAATATACAGGCTCGGAGCTGCCGCAACAATGAGCTGAGTATGAAGGCAATTTCCTGGCTTCTCCCTACACCTGTATTTGCATTTCTTTGATTGCATTTCTTTGAGTGCACCCAACACCAGCATCTGTGTGTTAGCTGCTAATGTCTCCCAGCTGCTCCTGCCCCAGAGCGATCCCTACTCTCCTGGAAGTAACACTCCAGCCCCACTCTTCATGAGACAAGTCTGTGTGTAATGTATGCTCTAGACCCCCCTGTGGATCAAGTCCAAACTAAACTTAACCTGAACTTCTTCCTTGCTCAACTCTCCCTCCCATTTCATACTTTTTTCTTTTGAATCCTCTCTTCATAAATTGCATACCCCAAATCTGTCTCAGTGTCTGCTTCTAGGAAACCCAACCTAAGACACCATCCCATGGGGGTCAGCTCACAAAACAAGACACTCCAAACCCTGTGACTCCAGTGTCTTTACAGATATAAGATGTGTAGGACAGCTATGCCATCCTCAATATAATATCTCAAGGAGCAGGAAAATCAGCTCCCCTAACCATCTCCAAACCCAAATAGCTGAGTGTCACAGTTCAAGTCTCCAACAGTGAGCCCGAGGAGATGCCTTCTGGAAGATGAAAAGCAGTGTGTGTGTGTGTGTGTGTGTGTGTGTGTGTGTGTATGTGGAGGGGGGTGTAGACAACGAGACACACAACATGCTGGATCCTCCCCACCCCCAAGGCTAGAGGACCATGGCCTGTCACAGAAACAGGCCTGAGATGTCAGGCAGTTCTCTCTCCACCAGGCAAACTCAATAGTTATTATTGTCATCCACACACAAGTTGAGCTTTCTTGAAAGTGATTGTTTAGTGGAAACCTGTGGTGTGTGAATGGAAGGCTTATGCATTTTCTCTCTCCCTACCTCTGGTCAACACTAAATGAATACTTTAAAAGGCTGTCCTGTTTCCCTCCAAATGACTGGAGAACTGCTTCATGACCCTCTGTGTTTCCATCACTACACAAACTGCTTTTACAGGGACCTTGCCTGGCAGGAGGGGATGTAAGCCACAACTTGTGAGATGTTCTTGCTAATTAAAAGTTTTCAACATCTCTGTTTGCTAAAGAAAGCCCTGCCATATTACCTTGTTCAATTACTGCTAATTAAGTAGGACCAGCTCATCATTCCCAGCAACCATTCCAATAATTACTGTGGATTTCTATTTATTTGTTTCAATATGTCACACACACACACACACACACACACACACACACACTTCTATTTCTATGTGTGTGTGTATGGAAGACATCTGAGATCTTAATGTTATAAAGAAATTGAATACTCAAAGATTTTTTTTTTGTAAGAGGAAATCATTTATTAAGTAATTCCTCGAAGAAATGGCCCTTGGGAGTGAGGAAGCTAATGGTAACTTGCCTGGGGCATGAAGGGGGAGGGGAAAGAAAAGGCAAGGTGGTGCTCCTGGGAGGGAGAGCCCCCATTATCTTTTATTTAATTAAATCCAGCCTATTCTAGGTGATTCTTTGCAACTGTCCTTCCTAATGGCAATGGCTCCTCTGAAGATGATAGGTGAATGCATAACTTAGATTGTTGACTGTCTGGCTATTGCCAAATGTGTGTGTTTGCTTGGGTAACAAGTCTTCTGTGTGATGCCTCCTACAAGGTGTAATAATGAAGACCAGGAAAATAGCACTGGGTCTCACCTCTGATCTCTGGCTGCTAACTTTGGCAAGTGACTTGACATCACTAAGCCTTAGTTTATTTTCATCTCAAAATAAAAGTAATAATCAAAGACAGTTCATGATGCTGCTTGAGGATTATCTGAGATAATCACTCCCATTTATCAAATGCTCATCTGGGTGGCTTTGATGTGTATTATTCTTGTGACTTGATTTGGGCTGTCACTGAAGAAAAATATGTTTGAGTTTTATAGGAATTAGCCAAGCCAAATTGACATATTCCTTTTTGTAAAACCAAGAGGTAGTGCTCAGATTATGGCTTTGTAGCAGAGAGAAACCAACCAGTCTGTCAAGTGGACTAGATATCGTCTGAAGTAATGAACCAATGTTTATAACACAATAAGCTGCAAGTATCCTGTGCTCGGCCACTTGAGTACAAGCTCCCCTCGGTTTGCTGATAGAAAATCAGGCTGTCCCTTAAAAAGGGGCAGAAAGTCTCTACTCCAAAATCGTGACTTTAGCTGCTATTTTTCATTTTCCTCTTCTGCCTTTTCCAATGAATTCTTAGCACAGAGGTGTTTCTTTTCTGTTTCCCAGTCTGAGGACTGTTTGAGGGCAGTGAAGATTATGCCTTATTATCTGTGTGTCTGGTATAGAGTAAGAGCTTAATAAATGTTTGCTGAGGGCATTGAGTTGGAATCATGAAAAGAGAGTGTGTTGGATAACAGCCATGTCTAAATCATGGCTCATTTGTTAGCATGAATTGTGATCTTGAGTAAATTGTCTTTGGATCTGACTTTCTTCTTGGTTTCTGACTTTCTGTTTCAGTTCTTAGGAGGCTCCTTGTTAACCTCACTATCTGTCTCTCAGGAGGCACATGGTCTCTCATCTCTGATTTCCTCTCCCTCCCTGCCTGTTTTTATCTTTATTTTCACTGCTCTCCCAGCCCTTGTTCCTGCAACGGGAAGGATTCAAGCAAAGTTTTAGAGGAAAGTTTTGGAGGTAGGGAATCTGATTATTGTAGCTTGTCTTTTTGAGCCAGCAAGTCACTGTCTCTGTTTAGATTTGGAAATGACCATCTTTGAGTAGCTATCCATCCCCAGCCCCATTAGCTGAAACCTGGATAGAGGGATGTCATGGCACAGAGCTTGGGCATCCTGCTCAGTTGCATATAAATCAGGCAACTTCTCTGGGATGGGGATGGGATGGTTACTGACTGACAGGCAATGCAAGTCTCATACTCTTCTTCCTCCTCTCCCTCAAGCCTGCTGCATCTTTTATGAGTTAAAAATGAGCAGAGAAAATATTCTCTCTTGGAGCATATGTTCATGGTAAGAGTGAGGTACTCCCTAAGCATGAAATTTAGATTACCTTCTGAGCAGAACATTAGGGAAAAAATCAACATGCGGGGAATAAAATTAGCCATCTGTAGGAAAAACTATCCTAAATGATAAGCAGTTGAATTTCCAGGCTCAATGATTTGGGTGTCAGGAATCTCAGGAGAGTTTCGTTGCTTAGCAGAGCTAAAGCTGTGGCCTTCTTCACCCCCGTGAAGAAGGAGTGTGCTAACAGAAGGGTATTTCCTGCATGAATGAAGAAAAAGAAATGGGGATCTAAGAGGTGAGGATTAGAATAAGAATGTACAACTCTCCTCTGTCCAGAAAGGGGGGAGGGGGCTCCCCATATCAGACATGAGCTCTCAGGTTCTATATCCTTGCTATCTCCACTTCAATACCTACCTACTTTTCACGTTTGTGCGTCTGACTTCATTTCCCATTACTCTTTGAAAATGCTTTGTCTAAGTGTATCAACAATTCATCTTACCCCAGCCACCAAAATTGTTGGACACTTTCTAATCTTCAGACAATAGCTTAAAAGGATGAACATAGAAAAGTGGAGCACTTCCTCCTGGAAATACCTGATCACACTTTCCCTTGTGAAACTCCTTCCTGACACTTCAATCCTGATGCACTTTCTTTGCTTTGCTCATTGCCTAATCACTGGTTATTATTTTGTAAGCTCAGTCTTCTCTTTTTATCACTCTCCCCTAGCTTAGTGTATCTATCCTAAGACTTTTACTATTATCTGAATTCTAATATCCTCTAAACTTAACTACAGGCTTTAGAATCTAAGGGAGTCTGAGTCTTTCTCCTGGTCTTCACATCCAGGCCTCTGCTCCTCTACCCAACGATGGGCCAGTAAATCTTTAACCATGGGCCGTCATGGGGACAGAGAAGAGGGGCTCTTATTCGAAGGTTGCCAATTTCCATGACATACATATATTGACTATGGTTGATGTTGACTACCAACTCAACATCATCCAACTCATAAAACAAGTGAAAATATAACAATTGGCTCTCCAGAGTTGGTGTGAGGTAGCCCCAGCACACCATGGCTTCTGCTGGAAATATCCTCTTGATGAACCCTTAGACTATTGAAACTCGCACAGTCAAAGCTGAGCATCTTATGGCTTTTGTGAGTGTTTTCCTCCCAACGAGCAATCTAATTCATCAGACTGACAATGTCATCCCCATGAGAACAGGGACCTTACTAATCATAGTTACTGTCTTCTCTGCAGCACCTAGAATTCTGTTAGCACTTATACACAATAAGTATTTGTGGAATGGATGAGGTGCTTTGCTCAATATTCCATTCAGCTTTCTGGTCCTATTTAGCCTTATAAATAAGAAGTTAGAATTCTTATTTATATATCAGATTCCTGTGAATTTAGCAAATTAGTTTCTGGCGATGGACAAATTGAGTTCTGAGCCTGAAAGCTAAAACACAAAACTGGACTGTGGGAATTCGCCAACGGTCCGTGCAGCCAGATGTCACCTACTGTTATAATTCTCTATAAAGGTGCCAGAGATAATAGTGTGAACATATTTGCTGAAGTGCTATGAATAAAGAAACATCAGCATATTAAAATCACTTCAAACATGCTGGGTAACCTACTGAGAGTGGGAAGTGCATGGGTTTGAGATAATCCTAACTCTGTGCTCAAATTCCAGATTGTACAATTGTTAAACTGGTGACCTTGGGCGAATTGTTTAACCTTTGTTTGGTTAACTATTAAATACTTATAATATTTAATTTACATTGTGAGGAAAGGAAATAATGTGTGCAATACAGCTGGTGCTTAATAGTAGGTTCACAAAAGATAGTTTATACTATTATTGATATAAAGAATAGAGCATTGCTCTGGTTTATAGAAGACCTAGAATTTGGTATTGATTCCTACTAGGAATGCACAAGTGACCTGTACACAATAGATATCCATGAACCATTTGTTGAATAAATGAAAGAATGAGTGAATAACTAGAAAATTAGGTACTGAGAGGTTAAATGAAATGCTTGCTTTTCATACTCAAGTTGCAATGAAATGCTTTTTCTGGAGAATAAGGATTGTCAGGAAGATGTCTTGAGGCTAACAGGAACGATGTCCTTTGAGGACCCTTAACTGAGGTACCTGCTGATCCTGCTGCCAGTGACAGAGATTAAATCCTCTTTTGTTTCCCAAACTGGCACGGATGCTGTTAGTGGAAGAAGGGTCACAGCCCCTCCAGCTGGCAGTTCTCTGGGCAAGGGCTGTAGCACACTGCAGAGGGATGGAGGCTGGTCTGCATTGCTATGCTGCGGGCACTTCTATCTGGAGGAGACAGATTCTCCCTGGCACTGGCAATTCCTGGATTCTTGCTCCACCATCAGCTATGTCTTCATGAGAACCCTGAGCTGGGAACTAGCCCTGGGAAGGCCTCTCAGTGGGCCCAGGAATAAACACAAAAATTCAAACTGTGTGATTAAAACAATTTCCTTTTCTCATAGATGTAATAAAGTCATCTTGCTATTCTGGGGCTGGCTAGAAAATTCCTCAGGGCATGTTCTTTATCTTAAACAAGGGAGTCTCAGATTTGTCTCTAGCTCATCCCAATGGCCGCCGCTAATAAACCCAAAGCAATGCTTGATAACAGCAGGACCCAGATATAACGTCCTTATTGAATTCTGAACCTGAGAAATCATTATGGCTTTGCAGGGCCCAGTGTTTGCGAACTCAGTGACTCAGTGGCTTTTGACAGGTGCATGGAGGCAGTTGGCCACCACAGAGCACTTTGTTAGAAGGTAAATGTCCTCAAATAAGCAATAGAAATAAGACAGAGACGGAAAATGCACCCTTTCCCACCTGCCTCATAGATAACCCAAATTGGGTCATTCTGTGACAGAATTCTAATTATTACAGAGTATCCTTCTGACTTTTATGATAAGCATACACCTGAGAATTTAAACTATCGGACCATCGCCAGGCCTTTCTGACTGGAAGATGTGCTTTGTGGGCCATATCATTGTTTAAACTACTTTATGGAGACATAGTTGAAGTAACTAACCACTCATATTTAAAGTGTTCAGTCTGATAGGTTTTGACCTGTATATACCTATGAAACCATCATCACAATTAAGGTAATAAGTATTTCCATCACCTAAAACTTTTCACATGCTGGTTTATTATCTATTTCTCCCTCTGTCCCCAGGTGACCACTGACCTGCTTTCTGTCACCATGGATTTGTTTGCATTTTTTGTCTGACTTTTTGCACTTATCATCATGCTTTTTGAAATTAAACCATTTTGTTGTAGATATCAGTAGACTGTTTCTTTTTATTGCTGAGTGTATTCTATTCTAGAGACATGTCATTATCTAGAAAAATATATCCATTCAACTGCCAATAGACATTTGGATATTGTTTATGTTCCCTCAGTTTTGGCTATCTCAAACAAATCTGCCATGAATATTGTGTACAAGTCTGTGTGAACATATGTTTTCAGTTGTTTTGAGTAAATTTTTAAGAATGGAAAAATAGAGTCACATGGTAGCCTTCTGTTATCTTTTTAAGAAACTGTCAGATCATTTTCAAAGGTGTATTTTTTTATTTTTTATTTTGCTTTCTTACCTGTAATGTATGAAAATTTTACTTGTGCTATGATCTCCAACTCTTGGTATGGCTAGTCTTTAAATTGTAGCCATTTTAAAGGGTGTTCAAAAAACATCTCACTGTGTGTTTAATTTGAAGCTTAATGACTAGTGATGTTGAATATGTTTCCATGGTATTATTGGGGCATTTATATATCTTTCTTTGTAAACTATCTGTTCAAACTTTTGTCCAACCTGAAAACTGGGAGTTCTCTATATATTCTTTGTTTATGTGTTACAAATATATTCTCCCAGTCTGAGGCTTGCCTTTTCATTTTAACAGTGTCTGTGTTCATTTTTTATTGCTGTGTAACAAATTATGCATATCGTGGCTTTAAAAGCACCCATTTATTGTCTGACAGTTCTTCACCTCATAAGTTTGGCACAGTGTGGCTGGATTCTCTGCTCAGGTCTCAAGAGGACAGCATCAAAGTACTGGCAGGAGTGTACTTCTGGGGAAGAATCTGCTTCTAAGCTTATTGAAGTTGTCAGAATTTAGTTCCTTGTGGTTGTAGGACTGAGGTCCCTATTTCCTCAACATCAAGTCTCCTCCATCTTCTTCTAGCCAGTAATGTTAAATTATTCTTGTGGTTCACATTTCTACAGCATTCTCTTCTGCCTTCCTTTTCAGCTTTTATAGGCTTATGTGATTAGATTGGGTCTATCTAGAAATCTAGGAAAATCTACCTATTTTAAGGTCAATTGATTACTAACCTAACTTAGGAATTACAAAGTGTCTTTTGTCACACAAGGTGACATATTCACAATTGTCCTAGGAATTTGGGAATAGGATCTTTCCTTCCTTCCTTCCTTCCTTCCTTCCTTCCTTCCTTCCTTCCTTCCTTCCTTCCTTCCTTCTTTCCTTCCTTCCTTCCTTCCTTCCTTCCTTTTGAAAGATAAAGGATGTTATTTTTTATTAATTCCAATATGTTCTTTTGTGGTTTTAGGAATTTTGCCTACCTCAAGGTTGAAACATTTTGTCCTATGTTTTCTTTTCTTTTTTCTTTTTTAAAATATATTTTATTGATTTTTTTACAGAGAGGAAGGGAGAAGGGATAGAGAGCTAGAAACATCGATGAGAGAGAAACATCGATCAGCTGCCTCCTGCACACTCCCCACTGGGGATGTGCCCGCAACCTAGGTACATGCCCTTTACCAGAATCGAACCTGGGACCCTTGAGTCCATAGGCTGACACTCTATCCATTGAGCCAAACCGGTTAGGGCTGTCCTATGTTTTCCGTTAAAAGTTTTACAGATTTTAGTTTTTATTTAGGCTATAATTCATTTCAAGTTAGCTTTTGCATATGATGTGAAATAAGTCAATCTCCCCCCCCCATATAGATATGCAGTTGATCTAGCACCCTTTGTTGAAAAAACTTCCCTTTTCCCCTTAAATTGAATTTATTTGCTTATTATTAATTGCAATAGCTCTTTATATGTATGCTGGTTACAGTTTGTTTTTCAAATATTTTTCTTCAAGTTTATGGCTTGTATTTTAATTTTTTCACAGTATCTTTCTAGAGATTCAATTTTAATTTTGATAAAGTATATCATATCTATTTTTTCTCTTACTGTTTATATATACTCTTCGTGTTTTTCTAAGAAATCTTTACCTAACACAAGGTAATACAGATTTTCTTCTGTTACTGTGAAAAGTTTTCTAGCTTTGGGTTTTATAGCTAATCCTATAATTCACCTTGAATTAAATTTTATATTAGTGTGAGCTATTGACTTAATTTCCTTTCTTTTCTTTTTGTATGAATATCAAATTATTTCAGCATCATTTGTTGAAAAGATTATATTTGGTTGAACTGTCTTAGTCCCTTAGTTAAAAATCAGTTGACTACACATTTGTGGATCTGTTTCTGGACTCTTTCATTCTTTTAAACTATATCTTGATTACTATCTATATATATAAAAGCCTAAGCTATCATCCGACCATTTGACCATCCAACTGGTAGCTATGATGCACAATGACCACCAGGGGGTAGACGCTGAATGCAGAAGCTGCCGATCTGCGGTGACTTGGCAGCTGAGGTTCTCAGGTGACACACCCGAAATCAGAGAGGAGGGAGCCCAATTACAGGGTGTGTCACCTGAGAATCGCCCTCTCACAATTCGGGCCCCCTCAGGGGATGTTAGAGAGCCAGTTTCAGTCTGATCTCCACAGTTCAGGCCTAGGGACCCCACTGGTACACAGATTTGTGCACTGGGCCTCTAGTAGCTTTATAATAGTCTTGAAACTAGATAGTGTGACACTTTCAACTTGGTCTTTTAAAATAAATTGTTTGGGCTATTTTAGTTTCTTTGCTTTTCTATATAAATTTTAGCAGGTTCAAATCTACATGACTTGAATTTCATCAAATCTATTTATTAATATTAAAAGAACTGTAATCTTACCAATATTAACTTTCTAATGTGCTATATCTGTTTTTTTACAAATTGTTATTTGTTTCAGTAATGATATACAGTTTTTAGAATAAAAATACTAAACAAATTTGGCATATTTTTACCTAAAAATTTTCATGTCTTTGTGCTTTTGTTAATAGTACTATTATTTATTAATTTGTTTGTTTGTTTGTTTGTTTTTAAATCCTCACTCAAATATATTTTTCTATTGATTTTTAGAGAGAGTGGAAGAGAGAGGGAAGGACAGAGAGAAACATCGGTGTGAGAGAAACACATGGATTGGTTGCCTTCTGCATGAGCCCTATCCAGGGTCTCGGCCAGGGTGAAACCTACAACTGAGGTACCTACCCTTGATCGGAATTAAACCTGCAAGCCAACCCTCTATACACTGAGCCAAACTGGCTAGGGCAAGTAGTACTGTTTTTAAATTTTAATTCCTAATTGTTGTTTTTTGTTTGTTTGTTGTTGTTTTTTTTGTTTTGTGTTTTTTGTTGTTGTTGTTGTTGTTGTTTTGCCAGCATAGATATATGTAGCTTTTGTATCAGTTCTTTGGGGCCCCCTCTGAGCATAGATCCTTCTTCAACTCTGCTACGCCACGTGTAAATTCCACCCATCTCAGCTTCCCCAGGCTATGATCTTTGCCTCCTGAACTGAAAAGGACTGCCAAGGCCTGCTTTGACTCTAGCTTTCTTTGCAATATCAGGAAATTATCTCCAGGCTGGGCAATTGTGGACCCCACATTTTCAGTTTCTCTTCTCTCAGGGATCACAAGCTTATGGTGTCTGTTATTCAATGCTGAAAGAATATTTCCTCATTTATTTTGTCTGGTCTTACAGGTACTTATGGTTTGAGAACTATCTCAGACCAGTCACTTAATCACAGCTGGAAGTAGATGTTTCTCCCATACTTTATTTAACCAGGCAACCATTAACAAATATTTATGTTCTTTTCTATCTTATTTTTACCCAAAGTGTTGCAGTGAAGGTATTATAAGCATGTCATGCTGCATGTATGTGAGTTGGGCTCTAAGAGAAATACATAAGAGTGGACTTGGGAAGGAGCGCCTTAAAATTTTTACGAGACATTGACAAGTTGTTGTGACCATTTGTAACTCCCCAGTCATCATGTGTGGTCACCCATTTCACAGCTCACCACAGCAGTTTGTGAATCTTTGCTTCATGATAGCCTAATGGCCAAGTGCTTTGTTCACAGAAAAGGAAATACACATGGCTCAGCAACATTTGAAAAAATGATTGATCTCACTCATAATTAGACATTCACATCCTCTAAAGATACCATTTCTCACATATCAGATTAGTAATATATGAAGCTTTCTTTTAAAAAAGCAACTCTGCATATCTATATATATATAAAAGCCTAAGTGACCGGACAACCAGTCGCTATGATGCACACTGACCACCAGGGGGCAGATGCTCAATGTAGAAGCTGCCCCCTGGTGGTCAGTGCGCTCCCACAGCCAACCTCCTGCGGCCGGCCAACCTCCCACGATCACACCCTCCGGCTGGCCTGATTGGCCCTGATCAGGACTGGGCGAGATGGCCCCGATTAGCTCCAATCGCCGGCCAGGCCAAGCGACCCCACCTGTGCACAAATTTGTGCACCGGGCCTGCTCTAATAGATGATAGATAGATAGATAGATAGATAGATAGATAGATAGATAGATAGATATAGATATAGATATAGATATAGATATAGATATAGATATAGATATAGATATAGAAAGAAGAAGCTAAGTCTGGGCAGACTGGGAGAATGGCAGCCTCATTTTCCCTTGCCACTTGCTGCTGTGAGTTATTTGAGAGGAACACTAACCACAGCCAGAGGACCCCTCAAGCCTCTATGCTTGCTGTCAAACTTGGCTACCTACTCGATATGGTTGTCCCTTGCTGCATTCCAAGAACTGACTTGTGTCTCTGGCATTGCCAAGCAAAAAGGACGGATTGCCTGAACTGCCTCCACCAACACACAATCTGCAGAGTCAAAACAGAGCCAAGTCCTGGGCCAAATTCTCAGCACACTTCTTAATTCCCCATTAAATCTTCTGCAGGGCTGTGGTGAACTCGCTCTGTTCCTGGCAGCCGACTGCTAGGAGGAAGAAATCTATTGGGGATTTAGAAACTGAGTCTTATTTTGGAAAAAGGAGATTGGATTCTTTCCACCCACTGGTTTTCAAGTTCCCTTTTTGCCATTAGACATGTTAAGCTCAGGAGAACACAGTTAAATTTAAACTGAGATTTTGCAATATAGGCAGTCTTTAAACTATATCCTAAGTATAGATAATGCATTGCCAACTGTCTCAATTTAGAGTGTTACAAAATATATTTTTACATATTAAAATATAGCTTTTCATCCTGGGGCCCTGGTGAAAGTCTCTTGTCTCAATGAAACTCAGGAACGAAGACTAGACATTCCAGATTCGGGAGATTGGTGATTACCTGTACACAAGCTCAAGTAATCCTGTCTGCATTTGAATCCCAGAGCTATTCATAGTGGGTATAGAAGCCTGGGCAATTATTTAAACGTTTGTTGTTAATGTATAGAGTAGGAATAATAATATATCTTATATAATTGTGCTTAAATTATTTGATTCATGATTAATATCAATATCAGTAATAACATTTATTGGACAGTATTGTCATTACTTTTGTCATTACTATTCATGCTTTGGTAACCACGAGTGGAGGCACTTTGGAGAATGGTTCCAAGAACAGAAGGAGAATGGCTGCTTATAGGTTCATTAGCAAATTAGCCAAGCATTTTGAATTGTAACTATATCCTCAGCACTTGGCTAGCCTGTGACCCTCAGCTTTGTGGAGTTGGCAGTCTATATAAAATTCAATGGATAAAGTATGTGAAGGTCCAATGGAAGGAGGAAAGTATGAGAAAAAATTGTCAGTTACTATTGTTATTATTAATGGTTAACAATTCAAGAACTGCACCCTTAAACCCATCAACAAGCAAGCCAAGTTCTATATGTGATGGAGTCAGACTTTCATTGCTTCGCTTTCCTTGCACTTTTGCAATGGACTCATAATTGCTTTTGTTAGGAATTAAAAGGGCAAGGCTTCACTTGTATCACTGACATGGTCCTCCTCCCATCTATCCAGCTGCTCAGCCTGACAGATTAATCCTCTTAGAGTTCATCTCTGATTCTGTCAACCCACACTGAACACCTTTAAAAACGTAGCAATGGCCCTAACTGGTTTGGCTCAGTGGATAGAGCCTTGGCCTGCGGACTGAAAGGTCCCAGGTTCGATTCCGGTCAAGGGCATGTACCTTGGTGGCGGGCACATCTCCAGTGGGAGATGTGCAGGAGGCAGCTGATCGATGTTTCTCTCTCATCGATGTTTCTGGTTCACTATCCCTCTCCCTTCCTCTCTGTGGAAAATCAATAAAATATATTTAAAAACAAACAAACAAAATGTAGCAATGACCATGTGACCAAATTCAAACTTTTTAGCATATATTTTACATGTGTCCTACTCTATTCTTACTCATCATGCTCATCCATCCCTCTCCCATATTAAACCAAACTGCTCACTATTCCCCAGATAAGGCTCCTGTCAAGTGCCATGAACCTTATTGTGGATGAAGTTATTTTGTTCCCATCTGAAGTCTCATAGCTCTTTGTGCCTTTCCTATATTACAAGTGACATTTGAAATATAAATGTCACCATATATTTTCCTGAATGACTATATCTACAGACACATACACCGGATGAAAATGCACATATCTAATACAATTATCCAAGTACATTATAGCCTAATGGCCAAGTGCTTTGTTTCTGGAGTTAGACAGTTCTGGGCTTATGTCCTCTTTCTGCCACCTATTAGTAATGTGACCTTGGACTGCAGTGCTCTAGTTCCATGATCTACAAAGCCCTCTGGGATTGTTGGGAGCTGTCAAGAAGAAGACGCATGTGAAGCCCTCATATCATACATAGTACCTGGTGCGTAGTGATAACTCTGTGACTCTCCTCTGAAATGCTCTTACCTCTTTGCAGCGAGATCAACATGGCAATTTTATATCAGCAGAATATACACAGGGAATGTGCTTTAAAAATTTTGAGGAGTGAAAGAATGAGTGTAATTGATTTCTATATTGCATGCTCCAGACTGGTGTGGGATTTCTTTATAGAGCAGTTGGGAGACCTGAGTTCAATCTTCAAGACTAAGAAGGACATGAAGAGTTAGAGAAAAGGCAAGGATAAGCCAGGCAATGTGTTTTTGCTTAAGGAGGAGAACATTTAGAAGATTGTATCTTAGACCGTGACATGGCCAAACAGAGCAAACTGTACATTATGTAATCATGAAATACTCTCCTGCTCCATGCTCAGAGAAATAAAGAAACTAGGGACACCCGCAGTAGTTCCAGTTTAGACATTTCTCAATGAAAATGTGAATCTAGATGGAAAAAATGCTTCGCCCTTTTGCAAAAATATCTTCGTTGTAGTGAAGTCAGGAACCTTGCACTTCACCAAGGATTTCTAGGTTGTGAGTCAAATCTTCATAGAGAAAGATGTGGAGTAAAGAAGATGGAATCCTGGACTTGGTGGCCATCTATGAGTGGCCCATCACTCATCACTTTTAAGCAAATCTCCTACCTGTATTTCAAGTTCAGGAGCAAAATAGAAAGACTAATTTAACCTACTTTCACAGCAAGTCTTTTGAATATTCTAGGTGTAAATGCATTTGGAATGATTAAAACTATTTGCAATTTTATTTGAAATGGTAGCTCACTGGGTACTGTATCATTTAGAGGGCAGAAATGAGAATTATTGTGATTAGGACCTCTTACAGATGCCAATGCTGAGAAAATACCAGCTTTTGCTGTTTCCAAAGGTACTTTAGGACAATGTTAAAGCTATGAGGTTGGTATTGAGTCTGTTCCTGTGTCTATATGTTTAGTGGTAGAGGTTGTTTTCTGTTTGTTTGTGTTGTTGTTGTTTTTTGTTTGTTTGTTTTTTGAAAACTAAGCTATCTTTGCAATTATCACAGACAAGAATGCTAATAAAATGGTCAGTGTGGTGGAGTAAAGTTGCCCGTAATTCTTTGACATTCTTCTCATTAAAAGTTGAACCTATTTTCCCTCCCCTTGAATCTGGGGTGGTTTGTCACCTCTTTGACCAAGAAAGTAGAATTAAAGTGACATTGTGACTTTTCCATGTCCAGCCTTTCAGAGAACTGGCAGCTTCTGTCTCAGGTTTTTGAAATACTGAGTCTCTAGGTAATAGTTTGACTACCCTGCTGGAGAGACCAATAAAGAGGTCCAGAGACTAAATGGAGAGGGAGCCAGCTGAGCCCTGGCTTCACTCTGATCTGATAAGGCAATGGGCCTGTAAATAACCTTTCTTGGACCTCCAGAGCGGTCCTTCCCAGGTGAATACTGCAGAGTGACCCTAGTCAATATCACAGGGAGAGGGAGAATTTCCCAATTGAGCTATCGACAAATTCCTGGTCAACAAGATGATGAGATGTAATAATATGATGGTTGTTTTAAGCCATTCAGTTTGGGGATGTTTGTTTGTTTTTTTAATGCAGTGTATTTTCATGAACAAGGTGCATGCATAGAAAATCACATGGAAAAATTGGGGAAATAATGGACAAAAAGAGCTTGACGCCTTTGCAGTATCTGCAAATATTAATGTGGAACCATGAACAAAAAGTTTATTGATGCAGTTTGAAGTGACATGTTTGCTTCATTAGTATTGAAGATCATTTAAAATGATAAAAGAGGCAGTATGTATAATGTTAACTTCAACCAGTACCTGCTTCTGATAATAATTTTTTTATTAAATTTAAACAGGATATATTGCAGTGTAAGCAACATATTTTACCTAGATTTCACTTGGAGGTGAAGGCAGGTGCAGCACTCTTTAAAAATGCTTAATAATAAATGTCTGCCATCTTTATCATAATTTGCACTCAGAAGCTGAGCACATCTTAATTAATTAAGCCTCAGAATGCCTCTGTGATGGTAAAAAGAGGAATAACAAGGAATCATTTTACCCACTGCTGAAATGTAGTCACCTCTTGGGTTGAACACAACAGCTGCTTAGCAGCTGTAAGGGAATCCTAAACTAGCATTCTGGGCAGCCACGCTAAGGAGGGTAACATATCTGATGGAAATTGCAAAGGAAATTTGAGCAGACAGGATGCAATTACCTGAGTTGGAGCCCAGCCAGCTCACCGGGGCTAAGTGGCAAGCAACTGGCGCTGGAGAGCATGCCTTCTGCATATTTCACCGATTACTGGGGAAGTGCTGCGCCCTGTGTGGACAATAATCAGAGGCTCTGCAAGTCTGTGATCCTGAACCTGCATTACATCTCCCTTAAACACGTCTCCTTCTAGGACAACACAGTCATTCTGTTAACTCTGCTTGGGAACAGAGGCTTGCACGGACCTGAAACTTGAACATGGTCAGCCAAGATGAAGCAATTCGATGTTAACCCTTCAAACTCGTTCTCTTAACACAATTCAAGGCACAAACTTTTAGCATCTGAAAAGCAGTAAAGAAAATGTCACAAGTACATGCATAAAACTCATGTATTCTACATGGATATACTTACAAATATGACTATTTTAGTAGGCCAGAAGTATATGACATAAGCAGTATTTCAGTTTAAATTCAAGAGGCATTGTGGCTTGCATTTTCCTTTAAAGATTTGAAGAAAGACTGAAGATATAGGAACTAAATCATTCTGTGGGTTACTGGGTACATGATGTACTCTAGCTACCTATCTGAAAAACAAGAGTTTTAGATAACATATCTCTTATACCTAAAAACCTGCTCATGTTAGAATTCTATAAGTCTGTGAATTTAAAAGCAATTGCTGGCTTTTCTCTTAAGTGAAGCAATTCATTTTCTGAAAGCATGTTTAACAACATTAGTGAATTGAAATAAGTTTACTTAAAGATAATACACTATTCTTAAAATGTAAAACAAGGCCCCTACGCCAGCATCAGAGTATTGGGGTTATGGAAATTTGTTCTTGATCTTCCTATGTCATTTGCCTAATACTCTATAATGAAAGACCCCCTACTAAGGGCTTAGAGGAAGTGTAGATAAGAAAACAGACAAGAGACTAGGATGAAAGGATCGTCCTACTTAGTAAAGGGAAAAAATCATCTGTACAAAAATTTGCAATAAAATAATCTTAAAACTTGACACTTCTCTTTCTTCCCACAAAACACATATGGTATAAAAAATGCTACACTATATCTACTCAGTGTTCTCACATAAAGTCTGCAGGCACTTTTGCACTTGTCTACTCAAAGTGGGGCACACACCCGTGGCCATGGCATCGCATGGAGAATTGCAACCTACGGAGCCAGAATCTGCATTTTAACAGAGTCCCAGGTGATCCATAATCACATTAAAGTTGGAGACATCCTGTTTAGCATATTACATTTTTGAGGAGCCCTGCGTCTATATAAATGATTTGGCCTTTTTTTTCACTCACTGTCTGTCTTCAAATATTATCGCACATCCAGACCTAAACATACAATGGAATGTTATTTTCTCCAATGATGTGCACTTGAGATTTTCAAGAATTTTTATACTTTGCTTTTGCCAAGGAAATACTGAAATAATTTCTTTATATTTGGTTGCTCGGGGTCTTGCTGAAGAGAGAATTCAAACTGTAAGTAGTAGTTTGGGAACCAACGACGCAATAAATCAAAGACTTGCCTTCAGTTTCTCAACCACAGCAATTATTTCCCTGATGCTAAAGGATTTACGTTTGTGATACATCGCCAAAGTATCTGGCTCTATTGTGAGCTGCAATTTTACATCAACTTATTCCATTTAACTTAGTAATATCCATTTATAGCTCAGTTTATAATACATTATCTACTTAAGAGTAATAAAATTGCGTTTTGTTAATAAAACGTCTGTAATTTAGTCTTGCTACTGCATCCTATTAGCCTCATTATTCAAAGTTAGCGAGGCTTTGCCCATATGTCATGGTTGCTGATATTACCCGAATGGTGTGAACAGTACCAATACTGAATCTGAGATTTGGAACCTGTTTAGAGACCGCACTGTTTAGAGGTGTGCGAAGCATCCTTCTTCAAGCCCCAGAGGACCTGAATAATTTCCGAATCTCAGGTTGGGAGTATGGAGTGAGTCTGATGTAGACTATTCTTTGGAGTCTTTGTATCAACTTCCACTTGGTTTCTACAGCCAAGAAGTTTGAAACTCACTCATTCTTGCCCAGTTTCTCATCCACTGTGAACACCCCTCGGTTAGGAGAGACAGTGTCTAATGCCACATGTGCTGCCACAACCCTGAAGGCTTCAGAGTTAAGATAATCCTTAACTTAAGCCCTTAGTGCTATCTCTGTATGTCCATCATATCTCAGTCACCAAAGAGAGCAACCCCAAAGGCTCCTTGGCTCACTCTCTGCTTGCCATGCATCAAGAAATAATAGATCTCCAGCTTGTCCTGGTTGCTACATCCTCCGAAGAGATAGCCTGGTTCAATGCAATCATGTTCCTCATCCCTGTCCTCACAACAGCCTAAACTATTCATGGCCAGATCCCACCTCTTCAAACTAACGTCTATATTTACTAATTAGTGCTGATTTCCCACAAAACTTTCCATTGAGCCCTGGGTCTATGATCTACTAGCTGTAAGCTAGCTTTTCCATGTCCCTGTCTCTAAGCTTTCTCTTCCCTGTCTTGCCCTAACAGAAATCTGGGTGTTTCTTTACAAATAATAGTCTCCTGAAGGCATTTACCCTACGAACCTCAGAGCATGTAGATAGCCACCTATAAACCACTCCTTTATTTCTCCTTCATAACACTGCTTCTGTGTATTTCATGCCATCAGATCTCACTATATATCCCACTGCAATTGCCTGACTCCTTCATTCATTGATAACTCAATGCCTGGCCCATCATCTTCTCTTCCACCTCTTCTCCTGAGACCAATAGTAATGATTTCAATGTAGATTTCCTCTTGGTTATTTGTCCTTCAATAACAACCTCCTTCCACACTTGCCCTCCAGAGAACCTTCTGAAATAAGTTATATCATGTCACTTCCTTGTTTAAAATTCTCCAATGACATTTCATTGCATTTAGAATAAAAGGAAATTCTTACAACCTCATAATGCAAAGGTTTCTAGACTGATAAAGCCCTATACAATCTGGCTTCTGCCTAACTCTCTTTTTACTCTGCATTCTACCCATGAATTTCAGCCACCTTGGCCTTCTTTCTGTTGCTCTAGTCGAATATGTCAAGCTTATTTCTGCCTTTAACCCAAAAAGTTATATCCTCAGTTTTTCACAGGCCTGATCCCTCTTGTCAATATCTCAGTTTAAATGTCACCTTCTCAATGCCCCCCTGCCTCTATGCCTGATTTAAAATACAATAAATCACTTTATTATATCATCCTGTTTTTAATTTCTGAACAGCTAATATTACTTTTTATTGCGGGGGCGGGGGGGGGGATTTGTTATTTGTCTTTTCTCATTAGCACATCAGTTTCATGTTGAGTCTTTTTTGTCTTGCAATAATCCCCACTGACCAGGGCAGGGGTCAGCACATTATAGTTGCCAATACACACTGTTTGAAAAATTAGTAAATGGCATTCTTCCTCAGCAATGTATCCACAAAGCCAAGGTGTGCCAATCCTTGGCCTACTTCCTCGCAGACCTATTCAACCTATTGAACATTTTTTCTTGGCTGTCATGCAGGTAATGTTTGCTATGGATTATTAACTTCAGAAATGAACTTACTCCAGCCTCTGGGATAGAACACACCACATACCTCCTTTTCTCCTTTTTTCCCTGTAGCCTAGGAATGGTAATGAATTTTGCTGTGCTAAAATAAAATATGGATGTCCCTTACTGCTTGTTCTCTCTCTCTCTCTCTCTCTCTCTCTCTCTCTCTCTCTCTCTCTCTCTCTCTTTCTCTGGTTGTTTTGTTTTAGTTTTCCCATAGCCTTTGTCACCAATTATCTTTATTAAATTTAAGTTAAGTTCTAAATATATATATAGTGGTTTATTTTGTTTTTCTTGATAGGATCCTATCAGATATACAAGGATAATAAGATTTTATAAACTCATTATGTTTCCAGACATGGTTTTCATTTTAGGTTATTGAATCATATTAGGTTATTGAATCACTGTAAGTAAAACTTTACTTTAGTGCACATATAAGTGTAATGAATTTTTGAGATTCTAAAGAGTGTTACAGATACAGAGATGATTAATTCTGATTTATATTTTTAATAAACCCCATTATGGCCAAATTGTAGAAGAAGGAAGGGATGCCAGAATACCAAGGCAAGAAAAATATTTCACTTAGAGAAACAGAGAGAGAGAGAGAGAGAGAGAGAGAGAGAGAGAGAGAGAGATTTCTTTAGAGAATAGCAATTTTTAAAGTGTGGCTAGTAGACCTGTGGGGGTCCACAAGGTCTCAAAACTATCTTTACAACATCATTAAGACATTATTAGGTTTTTTTTACTGTGTTGAGATTTGTATTCTTGGTGCAAAAGCAATGGTGGATAAAATTATTAGTCTTAATACAAGTCAAGATGGTGACATGGACTTGTACTAGTAATCATGATGTTTCCCTGCTAATCATGATATTTCCCCCTGCTATTTGTACAATTACTATAATTGTACAAATTATAGTAAAAAAGTGGGGGGAGGGAGGTTCAGTTAAAAATTTCCTTGATAAAGCAGAAAAATATTAAATATATTAAATCGCAAACCTTCAGTGAATTAGTTTTTTATCTTCACCCAAGGATATTTTTTAATTGATTTTTAGAGAGATTGTAAGAGAGAGGGGAAGATAGAAAGAAATATCCATGTGAAAGAAACATTGATATTGTGATGTTTCAAAGACCCCAAAGAACATTGATTGGTTGCCTCCTGCATGAGCCCTGACCAGGGCCTGGGCCAGGGAGGAGCCTGCAACTGAGGTGTGCCCTTGACCAGAATTGAACCCAGGACCCTGTGGTCCTCAGGCCGATGCTCTATTCACTGAGCCAAACCAGTTAGGGCTAGTTCATTAGGTTTAAATATTCACTAAGCATAAAGAGTGTCTGCTTCCATCAGAAATGCTGTGGGTGCTTCTTAGAAATACACACGGACAGCCATTTGAGTTGCAAGCTGAACTAGCCACTTGTTTTTTATAGAACAGTGTTTACTTGAAAGAAGAACTGGCAGACAAAACTGAGGTTATTCAGCTTAAGTATTTGATGACATCTTTTGAAACCTAAATGTTGCATGTCACAGGAAAACAACTGACAATATTTGTTATCAATGAAAAATTTTAAGAAAATTGAAATTTGGAAAACTTGTTTAACCCACCCTGATCTTGACTGATTAACAACATTTAAAAACATTTCAGATGAGCTCAGTGGTGATGTTAATGATGATTGTGATTTGTTTGATATTTTACAATGAAATGTGTCAATATTTGGAATATCTGCTTAACCCAGTGAACCAATACTTTCCATGCAAAGGTATAAAAATAGCTACCCAAATGCAATAGAGAGACTAGTCAATTTTTATGTAATAGAGTAGGAAAAAAGCTTCAAATTCCATATTATAATTGATATTTAGCTAGTAAGTTACCCGTCACTGATGGTATTCAAGAATAAATGGGGCCGAAACCGGTTTGGCTCAGTGGATAGAGCGTTGGCCTGCGGACTGAAGGGTCCCAGGTTCAATTCCGGTCAAGGGCATGTGCCTGGGTTGTGGCACATCCCCAGTGAGAGATGTGCAGGAGGCAGCTGATCGATGTTTCTCTCTCATCGATGTTTCTAACTCTCTGTCTCTCTCCCTTCCTCTCTGTAAAGAATCAGTAAAATATATTTTAAAAAAAAGAATAAATGGGAATGTAACAGACCAGTGTCCTAAAGAGGTGGATCAAATTTCCCAATCTCACATAGCAATTTGATAGTCTAGTTGGGATTGCCATACAGACTTCCTGATTTTTGATCTCCTGTACTTTCTACTAAACAAAATTGCCATAATTTTCTGTAAATTAGTGAAACTATTTTATTATCCAGACTACCTCATACCATAAACTTGTTTGAAAATGTAATAACTGTGTATAAAATTTTAGGTACTAAAATGTCAGCATAATATATAAAAGAATTGCATGCTGTTTTATAGATTTGTGTATCTGTCACGGCAAGTCGTGCTCACTGATATAAAGTAACATCTATGCATTGATTTTAAAAATACCAGAATAGCCAATTATCCCTGCCATGTTCTATCAATAGTGTAAAATAGTGCCATATAAAATATTATTTTAAACTTAAAGATTCATGATCCACGTGTTTTTGACCCCTAATGGTGTCATGTTTAAAAGAACAGTTTAACACAACAAAATTAATCATAAGTTTTTTCATTTTTTAACTTGTATTTTTATAATTTCATGAAGGTGAAACATAGTCCTACTACTGTCTCTGAAAACTCCCTATTTTACATTTCTTCTACTGAATCACTCTCCAAAAAACCAACTCTCCTGCCTTTATACCTAATTTCCTACCACAAATATCCCAAAGATTTATCTGACACATGAGAGCTCTTTCATGTGGTGAAATTAAAAAAAAAATACAACTAAGTGGGCCAAATTACCTAATTTAGGAATGGGAAAAGGCGTAAAGCATCATAAATTATATTTAATTTTTTTCTCATCACAGGTATAATCAGTTTCACCAAACTTATGTTGGGCATTCAAGGCTAGTAGCACCTGGCTCTCTCTGATACCCCCACCCCAGTAATTCAGCATGTTGGACAGGCTCTGGATGGGGACTGGGTGAGAACAGACTACCTAAGGAAACCAACTTATATTCAAATTCACAAACATATAGAAATAATGACATTGGAGACTCGCATCAAAAGTTTGCAGCATTTGAGGCATCTTTCTCTTTCCTTTCTTCTTCACTCATTAAATCGCCAGGAATGTATTGCACATTAGAGAAGTCTAAATTCATTCCATGATACTACCTATAGTGGATGCCTTGAGGAACTGTGTCTACTTCCCTAGTCAGTGGTGGATCTGAGGTCCTCTGTATTTCCAACCCAGCCTTCTGGGGGCCACTGCACCCACCCTTACTCCCTAGATAGGTGGATGCTAGGAGCAGTCAGTCTCAGGCAGGAATTCAGTGCTTCACAAAATACAAGTAGTGTTATCTGCTTCCTGTTTTGCTTTAAGTGGCCTCTTAATTTTTGTTTCTATTCTTGTGACCTCTTTTTGATTTATTAGCATATGCTTATCATAATCCCTAGAGGCAATTGCAGATGATTGCTTATAAATGCAACTGTTTAAATTTCAAAAAGATGCAAGTTAACAGCAATCAAGAGCCTAACTAAGCAATTGGCTCTCCTTTGCTCTGAACTCTGTAAATGCTCTAAGGTGACCACCCATCCTGGTTTACCTAGAACTGGGCAGGGCAGGGTGGGGTTGGGGTGTTGTTGCAGGGTGAGGGGCTTTCTGTGATAAAACTGAGACAAGCTCAGGCAGACTGGGATGGCGAGTCACCATGTAATTGGCTGCTGTTATCATGAAGGAGCCAGGCTAAAGCTGGACCTGCACAGCATTCGTGTTCCTCAAAAGGGGCAGCTGCTTTTTAAAAATGTCCTGGCTCTGCTTCCTACCCTGGCACAATCCCTGTGGACCAGCAGAGGTCTATTCTTTTTGTTTCTTTAATGTATTTTGTGTGTTTTTTAAAAATATTTTTTATTATTGATAGTATTACTATCAACAATCCTATCTAATAAAGAGGGAATATGCTAATTAACCCTCACACCATTGCAAAGATGGCGGTGCCCACAGCCAATAAGGAGAGAATATATTAATTGACTGCCCCGTCCTCAAAGATGGCAGTGCCCACAGCCAATAAGGAAGGAATATGCTAATTGACTGCCACACCCTCAACCCCACCGGGGCAGCAGGTGTGCAGCATGCTGCCTCCAGAGTCCCCCAGTCCTCTCAGCCCCCCAGCCACCCAGGGCTGGCTCGAGGTGCAGGCAAGCCTCAGATGGCGGCTGCCTAGCCACCCAGGGCTGCCGGAGGCTCAGGTAACCAGGGCTGGACGAGGCTTGCGCTGCCGGCAGTGGCAGCCACAGAGGTGTGATGGGGCATCGCCTTTCCCTGATTGCCAGGTTGCCTCCTGCCCCTGAAGGCTCCTGGACTGTGAGAGAGGGCAGGCCGGGCTGAGAGACCCCTCTCCAGTGCATGAATTTTCATGCACCGGGCCTCTAGTCTATATATGTAAAAGCCCAGTGACTGAACAGCGGAACAACCAGAATGACCGGTTGACCAGTCACTATGATATGCACTCACCACCATGGGGCAGATGCTCAACACAGGAGCTGCCCCCTGGTGGTCATTGCACCCCCACAATGGGTCGATCTCCACAGGCCATGCCCCTGACTAGTGCACGAATCCGTGCAATGGGCCTCTAGTATTACTATAGTATTGTTGATAGAAAGGTCTATTCTTTAAACTGTTGGGCCTGAAATAGGGGGTTCTTGCTCTTTGCTTATTGGTCCTTTAAGATTTACCATGTTGAATCTTGTTCACACAGCAAAATCCATGAGAGAGAAAAATGCACGTTAGCTAGTGCACCAACTACAGTAAGTCCCCAGTTACTGTCATCCATAGTTTCTGTGACTTTAAGCAAAACTACCAATAGAAAAACCAGTGTCACCATAGGCTAATTGATATCAACAGGAGTTGAGTTGCTATGGCATCTCACCATTATTATAACAAAACGATGCTGAATGAAACAATGTTACTATAGGACCTGCTGTAGCCCAGGGAATCACGGTCCACTCTGTGGAATGCAGATTATTATAGAGAACATGCTGAAAGTCTCAGGGAAGTGTGAGCCCAGAAGACCAAAGAGCTTTAATTCATGCAGTCCTTGCAACAGCTCTCGGAGGTGGGTGCTACTAGCATCTCCATTCCATGGATGTGAGTGTTTTTAGATCCACTTTCCATTTTTCCCCATCCTGCTGAAATACTTGGGAGTCCAGCCTATTTGAAGGGTATCCCTTCATTCTGGCTGTTGCTACAGTTCTACCGACAGGGAGCAGGAGATTGTAGGAAAGAATGAGAGTGAAGTTGGGGTCCTTATTCTCCAGCTCCCTTATTTTGAGGTCTCCCCTGGATGAATGCATCTCTGGACTAAAGCCTGTTTCAGCCTGCCAGCCCTCTCCACACAGCTCTCCCTCTTCTGTGGGTTCCAACACTCTCCCTCCTTTAGCCTCTTCAGCCTTGGGGAGTAATGGCTCCTGTCACTACTGAAACAGGAATTTTAGGGAAATATAGGCAGGTTTAGGAAATTTTTAGAATTGGGGTCCATGGAAAAAAATAGGGCTACAGATTGGGAGAAGGTACATCTCCATAACACAAGGAAGCCAGGTGCAGGGAGCAGCAACAGTTGCATTTACATAAGACAAGGAGCTGGAAGTAGACAAAAAGGTCTATATTTACAAAATAAAGAAGGAAGAAAGCCCAGAAAGAAAAGAACAATGAGGGAGGAGGGCATCACGTGTCCCATGTGGTGTTTGACCTTTGAGTTCAGGAGTTGCTATAGTAACCAAATCAAAAAGGGGGATGGTGGCCAATCATAGGGGATATCTGGAAACAGGGACTTGCAGCCTTTATAAACTGTGGAAGAAGCGACAGGGACGGACGGGGTGGGACCCTTCCCCACTCCCCCATGTGGGAGTCCATTCTGTGGGACTCTTTCCCTCTCCCCATGTGGGAGTCTGTACTTGTTCTTCAATAAATCTCCACCTTTGCTATACCACCCTCTGTCCGTGAAGTCATTCTGCGACTCCAGTGGACAAAGAATCTGGGTTCCAGTCCAAAAATTCCATATCACTATTACTTGCTGGGGATACCAGATCTTTCTCGTAGTTTCCAGAAACCTGCCCACACCTTTGTAAAAAAAATCCCTTTACTAAACTCTTCTCAAATTCCCCAGTCTTTTTCCTAGCAGTACTCTGACAAATATATGTTATGTTGCTCTGTAAAATCAGTAATTACTTGATTTCAAACTAGGTTTAACTCATCTCTTATAGACTAAACTCTGCTCTGACAGACTTTATAAAAAGGAATTTTAACATTTCTGGAGATTTTATTAGACCCCACCTATCTGTAAATGCTATACCAATGAGCAATTCATGTAAAATAATGGAAAGTGTTGGCCTTTGGAAGCAGATAAACCTGAATTCCAACCCCAGACACATCTACAGTAGGAAAGGGAAAGTTATTTCATGTAATTAAACTTTGCTGCAAAAAAAAGAGGGGGGGGGGCATGCAGAGTTTAAATTACTTTCACAACTGAAAATACTGTAATGTTATAATAACTATGGTGCCAAAAGGGTACTAGAATTATCAGGGGGAGGGATCACTCGGTAAATTAAATAATTGTCTAACCACTATATTAGTCTCTACACGTGAAACTAATATAAACTAATATTGAATGTCAACTATAATGGAAAATATTTTCCCAAAAAAATATTATGATGTTAACAGAGTATCCAGCTCAATGCTTTGGACAAGGAGGGGCTCAGCAAATATTCTTTACTCTTCTTTCATCCTAAACTTTTATTCCTGGATTTCTTAGCAGGCTACTATGCCATAATTATATCCCAATTGAGTTTTCACCATCACTCGCTAGTTAGAGTCTCTGTATTTCCCATCTGAAAGCAAAGTCTGATCCTTGTACTATGCATATAGTAGTTAGTCAAGCACCTTTTGCTGAATAAATAAATAAGAAAATTTAGGGGCAAGGTTTCTGACCATGATCTAGATTTTAAAAGCTTCCAAAGGATTCTTCTATTTCAGAAGAGGCTGTTTTCAAACAAAGGTCACTGATATGTACACCTCAACTTACTCCCCACTCCCATTTGAACATCCCCACGATTACCATGGCTGGAGGGAGAAAAAGAAGTACTATATTCTTTTGTTTACAAAATAGTCATGTGAAATACAAACTTCTTTCCCTGCTAATATATTTCTACAGACCACTATTTTATAGACAAACCAAGGCTAGAGATTGATAATAAGGAATGCGACAGACAGATCGGGATGTGGGGGTCATGTCATCTTGAAACCGAAATGTGGGGGGTTTGAGTCCAAGTTCGTTGTCTCACAAAATGGAAGACTGAAGTCAAGGAGCACAATAGTTAGTGGGAGCAAAGTTTATTGGGAGAATTCAGTCCTGGAAAAGGTGCAGCTGGGGTTTCAGGAGCAGGCCAGTGTCCAAAGCTTCCTTTCCATGTTAGAGTCAGGCGTTAAAGTAAATTTGTCCATTTGCCCACGTGTAGAGTCCCACATGGCCATAAGCCATGTGGGCGCAGGGGAGCGTGTCTCATGTCATCAACCTAAGAATCTAATGCTGCTGGGGAGAGAGAAGAGAGAAAGTGCACAGGCTTTTTTGTATGTATATATGCTTGCTAGTTCCTGATTGGTCCTTTCAAAGAATTTCAAAGAATTCTGTTTTATTAACATGCTTGAGATTGGTTTATTTGCCTCACTGCCTTGTAATGGGTTATCTGTCTTAGTAACAGCCATACATTTGAAAGCTAGCTTTTCTTGCTCAGTTGGGTTGTCTTAGTAACTTCTGCCAGTTGTGTTCCCTGGTTCTATCTTTCCTCCCTGTGTCCTGCCCCTATGTACCTAGTTTCCTTCTGTCTCTTCAATCTGGGGTGGCCCCTTTCTTTCTGTCCATCCTCTTGCCTGAGAAAGGCCTGTGAAAGATTCCAGCTTCATGGTGAAACTTTCTCATCTGATGGTTGTCAGTGCTGCTGCTGCTAAAACCTTCAAAAGCCTTGGCCTTTCCTCGACTATCGTCATAAATGGAGATTGTACATCTTGTCCCTCTTACATAGATTAAATTCATTCAAGAACCAGAGGTTGCTCACTCCTGATTTATTTTGTTCATAAGCCCCTCTCCCCCAACTTTGGGTTCTTATAAAGCCAAACTGAATTAAGGAGTATATCATGTTGAAAGAAATTAAAAAGTCACTTGTGGGTGAATTAGTGCATCACTTTTTTCTGTGTGAATATTGGATTTGTGGGCAATAAAAGTCTAAGAAAAAATATATCCCAGTTTACTTACAGTTTGTTGTTAGTATGTGAGCTGAATATGGCCTCTCTGAGTATCAGTTTTCCTCTTTATAAAATACAGAAGTTGCTTTTGATGGTCTAAAGCATTGTCCTCCAGTCCCATTTAGAGAGTGTATGATTCTTGGAGATTCTGCCCTGAATGAATTGTTAGAGGGCCATAAAAGCAGCATAATAATGGCTCCCCTACCAACTGGCGCTGAAGATTAAAAGAACCTCAGCAGTAGTTTTCTTTGAAAATGTTAACCATTTAAAATAACCACTCTTGGGAGGAGAGTTATGTGGCTATGCGATTAGAGACTGGAGGAAAGAAATGAGACCCCCTGGGAACAGGAAACTGCCCTCTGCACAAAAAAACCGATGGTGGTTACCATGCTGTGATCCTCTCTCCGAAGGCACTCCCTGAGTGTTGAGAAGGAACCAGGATCTTTAAAGAACCCTCTCCTTGTTCTTTCAGACTCCTTCTCTGCCCCCACCTCTAAGCACCTCACACTGGAGTTTCTACTGAGAGACTTAATGGTGCTGCAAGCTGGTGGCATCTGACATCCAAAGGTCCCGCTGAAGATGTATTTCCAAATCCTTTACAACCTTAGGGAGTGGTGTGTAATTGTTGCTATAAAGTAAGGCGCGCCAGTAACCTTGGGGATTTGAAATCACTACAGGAAATTGAAGAGTAAATTCCTCTTAATATAGCAGTGCACAGCAAGATGTCGAAGAGCAAGAAATGAACTCATGCGGCAGTTGAGGCTTAGGAGGGACGAGAGACCGTGGCTGCCAGAACTCATCCAAGTAGGCCTGGGGTACTTTTTCCACCACCAAGCCCCTGCTATGTTCCAGAAACGGCCTATTACATTGTGGATGAAACATTTTGAAAATGAAATGATTCCTCTGGCTTAGGGAGCAGGGGCAGCAAGCTGGGGGGACTAGTCTTTGAGAAGAAGAGTCTAGTCTAGGATGTTTCTCTGTGACTTGGTCTTTGATGTTGAGGTCTTAGGTCATATCCTGCCAGCCTCAATTTCCCCAGAACTAAGTCCAACATGAGAGTGCATGGTGACTCTCCTTTTTTCCCATGCCTGGGGAGAAAGATAATGTCTGCTGTGCTAAACCTATAACATCTACAGGAGACAAGATATGGAAAGCGTGGGCAGGGAGGCACTCCATCAATACAAATTACAATATGGGTGTATTAGCCCTGCTGTGGGGAGCACTTTGTATGTGTCCTGTTCTTCTTGAGTGTAGACAACCTGTGGAGACAAAAGAAGGTGAATAGACCACTCAAGAAGATATTGTCCTGAAAGGACATGGATGTGAGGCTGTGCTGGAGGCACCATAACACTTGATGTGATAATGGCTAAAGACCCAACCCCAACTAAGGTCAATATTAGCTGGAGTTGGGGAGAGACAATACTTTTTGGGCTTTGCCACACTCTTGATTATTCTAGTGAATTGTGATTCCTCATGTCATTACTCACTATCCAGACCGCATGTATCTCCAGCCCAACATATTATTAGAGTCTGTCAATTTCTGCCCTTGAGTAATCTCTCTCTCCCTTTCTCTCTCTCTCTCTCTCTCTCTCTCTCTCTCTCTCTCTATATATATATATATATATATATATATATATATATATATTGATTTCAGAGAGGAAGGGAGAGAGATAGAGAGATAGAAACATCAATGATAAGAGAGAATCATTGATTGCCTCCTGCATGCCCCCTACTGGGGGGGATCGAGCCTGAAACCTGGGCATGTGCCCTTGGCTGGAATTGAACTTGGGACCCTTTAGTCTGCAGGTCGACGCTCTATCCACTGAGCCAAATTGGCTAGGGCTTAAGCAAATCTCTTTTCCTAGCCCTAGAGTCCCTTGCCCTCCCACCCCAACCCCTTGGTTTCTGCTCTATTAGAAGCAACACAGGGTTGGCTATTAGCACATAGACCCTGGACTCTAACCCAGATATGGCTGTCTCAGTTCTGCTACGTAAAAGCATGTTACTTAATGTCCCCCAGCCTCCATCTTCTCATCTTTAAGACGGGAAAAGGGATTGCTAGGTTATGTTAAATGAGACCAAGGATGTAAAGCAATTGACAGAATGGCTGGTATATCATAAGAGCAATACATTTTTATCTACAATTATTTGTGTTGCTGGGTACCTATTTGTACTGACTTCTGGTTTGCTTTCTGAAACTTTTTCTAAAAACTTTCATCTACTCTGCTCTCTCTCTCTCTTTCCTGTTTTATCAAGCAAGCCCTTAACTCAGACTAAAGTTACTGAAATTTCTAGATCTCTGCTTTCCCAGCTGTAAAACGGAGACTAATAACAATTGTTAGTTGGGAACAAAATGGTTTCCTTTCCTGTGTTCAGTGGTTTCATCAACACTCCACACCACAACCCCTGATTTGATGCCTTGTTTATTTGGTCCGTGTTAGCCTTTGAGTTTGACATGCTTGCCCTGAGGAGTAAGTGATCCACGGTTGTTAGAAACTTGAGCACTGGAGTCAGCACCCACTGCTCCCTGGCTCTGTGACTGTGGGCAGGTTGCATAAGTACTCTGCCCACAATTCATAAATGAGGAGACTGAAGTGGAAGGAGAGGAGCTATCTTACAAGGCTAATACGGTGTCTGTGTGGCTATAATATGATAAAGTATATCAAGTGCTTATGAGAAACCACTTGTAGATAATAAGGACTCAATAAATGTTAGCTCTTTTACATCTATAAACATTAGGACTCCACTAAAGAGGATGAAAGGGAAAATGAGATTAACCTGACCAGTGTCTGCTGATTTCTGCTGCACTTTGTGACTTAATTCTCACAGCTGTGTTCCTTTCCATCCTAGCCCTGATCTCTCTGTGTTAATCACACGTGAATTACTATAATTATTTCATTTCAATGGTCTCCCTTATTGAACCAGAAGCTCCAGGAGGACACTATGCATGTCACCTGGTGCTCAACACTGAACCTCCAAGTACCCTGTACAGTGGCATGCAGGTGCCCCACACATTCTGTTAAACAAAGGCTCTCCATGTGATTTGTACTAAAGGTCACTGAGGTTCAGAAGAGAATGAGCATGTGGGAGGATTAATTTGCCCACCACATGAGCCCCACCACGTGGCTCTATGCCCAACAGCTGGTTCTGATTAAGGAATAGTTAAGGGAATTGATTTTACTGCTGTTTTGAAGAGCCTGTCTGAGGAACTCATTGCATCACACTGTGGCTTTTCCTACAGACTGAGATGAATATGGATGTTCACAAACACCAGAGAGAGATTGGAAAGAGCAGGTCTGAACCCGATGCTGGTCCAGAATTAGGGCAGATGGTCAGTGCTGGAAGACTGGGGGTGAGCAGCTGCAAAAGTAGATGGAGACACTGAGTTAAGGAGCAGGAGATGTGAACAGGGTGCAGGCACCGAGCCTCTTATGCACCCAGGAGGAGGCAGCACCACAGGGGACCAGGCATCTAGTGTCTGAATGAGCTTTGGATTGACAGCAGAGTCACTTCCAGGCTCCGCAACTTCCTCCATCTGTGTGACCTTGTGCAAGTCACTTGGCCCTTATTGACTTCTGTTTCCTAATCTACACACTGAGGGAAATAATTCAAGCCACCAGAATAGTCAAACAAATGAAAGTATTATCACTGAATGAAATCACTGAAGGTCTAATGGTGCTGCCAGGGTCCATGTGCAGTGCTTATTTGTGTTTATTAAAAATAAAGGGGATTATTCTAGAAGGAACTTTAATGTCCCTGGGATGAAACCACATACCAAACCAAAACTGGAGATAGGTATGGATTGAAAACTAGTCAATAGATAGCCCCATCAGAAATACAGAGAAGCAGAATCATGGAAAGTTAATATTGAAACCATCTGCCCTGCCAGCATGGCTCAGTGGTTGAGCATTGACCTATGAATCAGGAAGTTATGGTTTGATTCCTGGTCAGAGCACATGCCTGGGTTGTGGGCTCTATCCCCAGTGTGGGGTGTGTAGGAGGCAGCCAATCAATGATTCTCATCATTGATGTTTCTATCTCTCTTTCCTTCTCCCTTCCTCTCTGAAATCAATAAAAAAATATTTTTAAAAAAGAAAACTATCTTAAAAGACTATTTAGTTAATTTTTCCCAAAATTGGCTTATCACAACAATCTTGAGGTTAAAAACACAAATTCCAGACTCCCACTGAAGAACAACAAAGGCATAATAGCCAGGGCTGAGGCCTAGATATTGGCATTGTCAAGAGCACTGGGTGATTCTTGTGAATACTGCATAGTTAGTTCAACCCTTGCTGATTATTCCAATCTCTTCAAGCTCTCACTACTCCAAGAGTGATCCTTAAACCGGCAACATCATCACCCGGGAGTGTTAGACCCTGAAACAGGGGTGGGCAAACTTTTTGACTCGAGGGCCACAATGGGTTCTTAAACTGGACCGGAGGGCCGGAACAAAAGCATGGATGGAGTGTTTGTGTGAACTAATATAAATTCAAAGTAAACATTATTACATAAAAGGGTATGGGTCTTTTTTTTTTTTTAGTTCTATTCATTTCAAATGGGCCAGATCCAGCCCGCGGGCCGTAGTTTGCCCACGGCTGCCCTGGAATCTCAGGTCCCACCTGACGCACTGCATGGAAAGGTAGTTTAACGGAGTCCAGGTGATTCTTGTGCAGGATAAATTCTGAGAGGCGCCAGCTTCAGTCCTCTTCACCTATTCTTGGAGGCAGTCAGTGGCAGGGAAATCTCTCTACCGGGAAAGCTTTTTCTACCTCTTGGCGCTTTTATTTAAAATATAAGAGCCGCTACCTTCCCTGCAGAGTCAACATCAGTGAGAGCGTTTAGGATCTGAGCCCCAGCTTGCAACACAGACTGGTAAGTGCAGGACGCCTAATGGACGTCAGCATTCATTCACTTCTATATGACTCCTCAGAATTAACCAAAAAAAAAAAAAGATGTTTTGTGCTTCCTGGGTTTTGTATGTTTTAAAAGTTGTGGTAAAAACCGTAATGTAAATTCACCATCTTAATCACTGAAGTGTAGAGCTGAGTAGTGTTAACTGTATCCACACTGCTGTGGAACAGATCTCCAGAACTTTCCCATCCTGCAAAACTGAAACATGATGCCTAGTGAAAAGCAACTGCCTGGCCCTAACCGGTTTGACTCAGTGGATAGAGCATCAGCCTGCGGACTCATGGGTCCCAGGTTCGATTCCGGTCAAGGGCATGTACCTTGGTTGCAGGCACATCCCCAGTAGGGAGTGTGCAGGAGGCAGCTGATCGATGTTTCTCTCTCGATGTTTCTAACTCTCTATCCCTCTCCCTTCCTCTCTGTAAAAAATCAATAATATATATATACACACACATATATATATGCAACCCACTGCAGCCCTGTTTTTGAAAAAAAAATAAGCTGTCTTGTTGTGAGAGGGCCTATGAGGAGCCACCTGGCAATGAACTACAGGTGGCTTCCAAAGAAATGAAGCCCTGCTCACACCTTGATTGTGAGACCCTGTATTGTATGTCGTGTGTCATTTCAAACCACTGAGTTTACGGTAATTTCTTACCCTGACATAGAAATCAAATGCATCTTTGAAGGAATGCTTGGAAATTGTAGAAATAGCCCATTCCCCATCACCTTCACCTGATGATTTCATTATTCTGTTACCATTATGTGATTATTCAAATAACTATTCCACATTTTTAGTTGCCAATTTTCAGAGCGTGGAATTGGTATACCAGTAACCTCCAATGGTAGTAAATGATTTTTTTTTCCTCTGTTATTATGGACTCATGGGTTTTTATGTACTAAATATGTTGTATGTAATACAGTAACTCTTATTGTTCTGCATGGCTTTTGAAATGTCATGTAATTCATTTAGATAATACCTGTAAGAAGCAGAGTTTATTCACTTTAGTTGTAAATGCAGCCACAGGTCTGGGACTCATTGGCCCTTCCTGTAAAAGATAATGTATGTTTTCTGTTATTTAGAACCCGCAAGATTCTGGGCTCCATTTGACCATACTGACCTCCTCCAAATGCAGACAGACTTTTACCAGATCTAGATATGAGTCTGGCTATTTTGCATTTGTTAATGCAATTCTTACTTTAGGAGAAACTTGGGAAAACTTGCAGTTAGAGCAATTCTGTTGATCAGGAGTTGTTTAAACAAGTGCTTCTTATAGCAAAAACTCTCCCATCTGGTTTCATAAAGCATTATTTCACTTTAAAACACACAATAAAAAGTTGAGAGCTGGTTCCTGTAGCACTAAACTTCCCAGTGTTTTCTTCTCTCGAGGGAGCCTCCTTCTGGGCCTTAGTCCTTCCCTGTGTGAGAGTGGTTGAATGTTCTCTGGTGTGTCACCCTTGCACTTCTTAAAATACTGTCCTCCGGAAGTGCACTCCCCCTTACTCGTTCAAGAAACTGATGAACCACTAGTCCTTAAGGCTCTGCCTGAGTAACTTTCCTGGCTGGAAAAGGGAGGAACTCTGGATTTCCCTGGAAGTGTAAAGTTGGCATTTGCAAGTAGAATAGAAAACATCATGAAACATTAATGGTCAAAATGTAATAAGCAGTTTTGCGCCAAACACAATTAAGGTGTGTCTTGGGAAGCAAGCCTACCCTTAAACTAAGAAAATGTTCACTTCTAGTTTCAGTGACAGTAGAATATAAACTCAAATGCTGAGAAGAGAGAAGGCTGTTCCAAAGGGATCTGAGATATGCTTCTAGAAGAGGGAAAAATATATACTGTGATTGCAAAATGTAAAGCCGTTGAGAAAATGAAAAAGATTTCTGTGGAGTTCAAGAGATTTGTATTTGTTTTCTTAAATGAAAGAAAGCTTGGGGACCCAAAATAGTTCAGTAATGCTTTCACTACTGATTAATGCATCTAAGAGAGAGTGAAAACGGTAGAAATGGTATTAGAAATACTCCTGGGCTGTGATCTAGGGGATCTGAGTTCTAGCTTTGGTTTCCTATCTCAGTTTTGTGTTCTTATCTTTATAAAACCGTTATCTTTTCTTCTCACTGTTCATTTTCATAAGCCCACATGAAAATTATTTTGCTACATCTGTCAAAATGGAAGAGCAGACACTTAAAATAGAATAATAGAGTATTAGACTTAAAAGAGGTCTAGTAAATCCACTAGCCAAACACGTGGTCCTATTGGTGTTTAATAAAAAATGCATGAAGCAGGCTGAGTTTATTTTCAAAGTGGTGACTCCCATTATATTACCTCATTGCCTACATATACACATGGAACAGAATTTTTTTATTTCCACAAAGACTTATGCTCTCTCCAACTTTTCTTGAAACATATAATCACTCAGTCCTTCTTCTAAACTAAATAACACTGGCATGTAATCTTAGTGTCTATGAGACAACAGAGGCAGGAGACTATGATGAATATAGAATGCAGCAACATGCAAAGGGAAAGTCTCTTTTCAACTCAGCAAAGTTTGCATAGGATTAGACATCTCTTCAATTTTTAAGACAAAGCCAGAAACTTTGAGATTAATAAAAAAATGCCAGATTTTTCAATGTCAATGAATTTCAGTTTTAAAGACACCGAATAGGCTAATACTGTACAAGCTGGATCTATCCAAGGGCAACTAACCAGCAACATGATGTAGTTTATTGGTCATTTTCCCATCTTGGATATGTAAATGGCCTAAAGCTAGTTAGCCATAAAACCTGGAGCAGCACTTTCTTCTCTAAAACTCTCTGTGTAGGGAACATGCAAATACAAATGTGCCCTCAGAAGGAACAATGGGAGAAGTGTTCCCCCAGGGACTCTAAATCTCGCTCTATGATTTGTTCATCTGTGTTTGTTCTGAGAGATAATCTGGTCAATCATGAAGCAAAGCTTTTATTCAGTTTTTAAACTTTAATGTTGGTTAAAAATTATAATGCGTCTTAAAGGCATGTATTATGGTGGTAAATATTTAAAGTTCCATAAATCCGCCATGACAGAAATTCCCACGTCATGAAAATGGAGAGCAAACTAAATGTGCACCCCTTTCTTCTAGGAGCACCTAAGAAACGACAATTTTCTCTCCAAATCCTTCTATCCCCTTTACCTTAGCTGAAGACACCTGATTTTTCTAGGAAGAAGCAATCTTGGATGTTCATAAGGAGGCTTTCAGTCATCATAAATTCTCCAGAATCTCTAGATTTTTCATGATGAAGCATATTAGGTGAAGGGTCTCAAATATAGTCCCTGGGAAAGACTGATCTTTATCAATTGTTTCCCCTTGTCCTTCTCATCTGGCTCCAAAGACAAAACAACCTTTCTACCTCTTCCCAACATACTGAACTGTATATAATTTATGGTTTTCTTCCATTCAGATCTTGGCTTAAATTAAAATTTAAAAAAACTATGTACATGTAATATAAAATATATAACATATATTCCATATAATTTATATATTTATATAGGCCATATGTAAATATATAACTTATATATTTGTATGTGCCATATGTAAATATATAAAAATATTTGATATATATTCATATAGTCAATGTCAGTGGGTCTTTTTAGCATGCTGGGTTTTAATTAAATGCTCAAATAAATTTTCAAGTATCCACATGCATTGTGGTGCTGTGGGGTACACTAAAGAAAAGGATATTCCTTTCTGGCTTATGGATTCATCATACATGGTGCCATACAAACTTAGAATCTTTCTGGAAAGCAGTATAATTAGAAAACACAACCAAAGATAACCCAGTTATATAAGGTAACTTTAAAGGTACCTACACTTATGGAAACCATCTTCTTTGGAGAACAGTCCCACCATACACGTCCACCTTATCTACTGTCAGGGATGATAGGGACAGCCACATACATGGGTCATGTGTGACTATCTGACTCAAGGTAAAAACAAAATTTGTTCCCTTGGACTTTTGAAGTGTGCCTGCTTCAAATGCAGTTGCATGTACTCGGGGGCTGTGAGACATCAACCCCCACTGTGGGCCTAGAGGAGAATGGAGAGAATGAAGCAGGCCTGCAGGGAGAAGCAGAGACCACAGATCCAAGAACGAGGCTCAGAGGCCTCAGGCCTGGTTTCTGAGCTCTCTCCCATTCCTGGGATTTTGCAAAATCCTGCATATTTCTTGCCCTTGGGCTTTGTGAGACAGCACTTGTCTTACATATATAAGCACACAAATCTCATTATTAGCCTGTACTTCTTTGAAATCAGTTCTTCGCTTGCAACCAAAAATACATTAAGCAGGAAGCACACATCACATTTTATTTTTAGGCCATAAAGACTATAAAAGGTGGTTGTGGGAATTCATGACTGGATAAAAAAGTCTTTAGAACCTTGACCTTTAAAATTAAAATAGATATAATTTGTTAAAAAAAAAGAGTGAAAAGAACCTGGGAAAGAAAATGCCATCAATCCAACATTTCCACAGTAATTTGTGGCTAACAGGAAGCTCTCCCTAAGTCTTCATTCTAACCCTGAGTTCAGAATAATTATTCCCAGGACATGAAGGAGAATAGCAAGGCTCAAGGATGTTAAGTGATTCCCATTACATCATAGTTGCCTCTATACAGGGTCACACACACACAGAAGATCAGCGTGCACTAAGCCAATGTATTGCACTCTGTATAGTTAGGTATTTTGTTGCTTTTTTTGGGGGGGGATAAGAAGATTCTCCAGGCTTATCTATTTTTAAGGCAATACCTAAATAAGATTAAAAATGTAAAAGTTTGCATCTTCAATTATTTAGCACAAAGTTTTATGTGCAGAAAGCAGGTCTTATGATCACAAAAAGATAGGAAAACATACAAGACATCGTAGGGTAAGTGGTAAATAAGCAATGGATTTGGAGAGAGTGATAAAAACTTACCCTGCTTCAGATACAAGCATATCCTTCAGTGCACACAATTATAAGTGTAAATTCAGGTCTGCTCAGCAAAACTCTTCCAGTGGGATGGCCTGTCCATTGCATGTGCTTAATCTCCCTTTATGTCGAGTTGGCCAGTGAATGTTTGTATTTGCTGGGCAACCAAATGTTTACTCATTTACTTACCTTGTTTTTTGTAAGGAACAAATACACACATGTGTGCATGACGGAATGAGAATGGACCTTTCTGCCAATGTGACTTTGACTCTGAAAATCCGTGTGGAATTCTTCTGTTTGGATGCATGGACTTCACGTGTTTCAATCAGCCATTTATTCAATTATCTGAAAACAAGAGAAGAATGTGGGAAGTGTCTGGCGATGTGTGAACAGTGTAGAACATACTGTAGGTACTTAAGCATTCAGTGAGAGGGGGTTTAATTTAAAAGTATGTCTGTAGAGTGTGTCCATGAGTGTGCACGTGTGTGCACATGCTTTGAAAGATGGCTAATTCATAGAGTTTAAGAGGCTGGGATTATGGGAGATACAAAGTAATGTTTAGGATAATGCCCGAGGATCTCATCAGTGGGCTAGAGATGGCTGAGAAAGTGAATGGGTCAGAGAAGGAGAAAAACTCCATTTCCTGAGCAAACATAGAAAATTCTCTGCCATGGTTGAGAGTCTGTATTGGAAACTTTTTTCTTTCAGGGCATTTTTTCTGAAACCAAACTCTACATATTTGAAACTGAGAGATTAATGGACTCTGGAAAATAAAGTTAAGTGAGACTTTTTAAAAAGCATAATATATAAGGGTTCCATTAGACATAATCACACAGCCTGACAATAAAGCATGTCTCAGTCAGAATTATTCTCTTCCCCATAGGCCTGTGGCACTTTGCATTTACGTTATGAAACCCAACACAATGTGCAGTATATTAGAAATAGAGAGGGAGCTGGTATTTGTCACAAGACTATGCTGTGCCATATACTTTCTTTTAAATTCTTCATAAAACAGGATATCTAGGATCTTAGATTAATTTTTCCTGTTTTATACAGAAAACAATTGAGATGTCGGAGGTTAAATAATTCCTTAATTAGTAAGTTTCCATGCCAAGATTTGAACTCAGATTTTTCCATTCCCTTCTTTATGGTTCTGCCTATGCATGAGCATCTAGAGAGAAGCAAGTCAGATCTTTCTCAGCTTAAAAGACCTACTGTGTCAAGTGGCTGCTCAATAAAGTCTTATTAATTGAATAGTGAACATGTGTCATTTTGCAAGCTGAAGACCCAAATAATAACCTTTAGAAACTTTATTCAAATTGTAATGCAGCAATGCACTTCAGATTAGGATTGGCTCATTTTTTGGACAGAAAAACTCCTGAAAGTGCACAAGAAAAATAGTGTCTGAGAATGTCTCAATCTTTACATCATCAACAATGGACTTACCTTATAGATAAATAGAATAGGGATTCTGCTTTTTGGATATTTTGATGAGTTCTGAAATGTCTGTGTCAAATTCCATTAGACCCTTTAATATGACCCTAACACCAGTGGCATACCTACAATTCCCACTATTGAAGCTAATGCCTTGTGTAAAATTATCTAAAGACTTCAATTAAATTGTTCATCTGTGCTGGACATAAAACATAATGCTCCATTTTTGCAGTAATGCATATATATGTACAAATCAAAAAATTAATTTACCCTAAAGAAGATCCAGGGATCAAGGGAATTCTACTTGCAGATTTGGAAGGGAGAGGAAGGAGAGAAAGGGTTAGACACCGAAGAGCCTTGCCGACCTCATCATATTGCCCAAGACTTGTTCTGAATTAGAAGCACATTCACCATGTCTGAATGATGTGATTAAGTAGAATCTAAATCAATGTGACTTAAAAAAAATGGTGTTCTTTTCTTCCCATGTAATATTATTAGAGTGCTAGACCTGGAAACTCTCCAGGGCCAGGCCTGCTGGGTTCCTGAGTCATCTGTACACAACAGAAATAAAACTTTGGTGGTTAATAAAGGCAGGGGCACTAATCCTATATAATAAAAGCCCAGTTACTGAACGGTGGAATGACCAGAACGACTGGTCGACCAATCGCTATGATGCACACTGACCATCAGGGGGCGGATGCTCAATGCAGGAGTTGCCCCCTAGTGGTCAGTGTACTCCCACAGTGGGCCAATCCCCACAGGCCACGCCCCCATCAGTGCACAAATCCCATGCACTGGGTCTCTAGTGTTTCAATATTCAGCAAAGTCTGCTTATCACCTGATGCCCTAGCAAAGGTCTTAGCAATGGGAAATTTTGAAAAAATTGTGGGGGAGTAAAGGGGAAGAGTTAAGATAATCTCTGTCTTTGAGAACTATGAAATGTAATTATGGTAAGGGACTGTATATGTGTGTGTGTGTGTGTGTGTGTGTGTGTGTGTGTGTGTGAGTGTGAGAGAGAGAGAGAGAGAGAGAGAGAGAGAGAGAGAGAGAATGATGAGAATGAATGAGGAGAGTGGAAAATATTGGGGCAGTGCTTTAAAGTTACAAAGATTTTTCACATTTCTCCCTTGTACTTTCATAAGAACTTCAAGAGAAAAATATTGTCATGGTAGAAAACTAGACCCAGAGAAGTTATGTTGCCTCAAGACAAATGGCTAGAAAGTGACAGCCTGAAATAAACTATACCTCCCGAGTCCACATCTCATGTTTGCAGGTGGGTTATGCTCTCTGCTGCGTAGGAATACAGAATATAGAACATCCTGGAATTTAGGTGCTGAGTTGGGTCAGATGGGATATAGGAAGGACTGGAGCAAGGGATGACTTTCTGGGAAATGTGAGATTGGAGGTGACCTGTGCAGGAATTGGGAAGGGAATGGTGGTGAGTGAGGTTTTGCAGTGAGACTACCTGAATGTGAAGGGCACCAATGTGAACTTGGCAAGTTAAAGAACTCTTGGTCCCTCAGATTTCCCATCTGTACCATCTGGATGGCTAGAGTGAGCATATATGGGTTAAATTTATAAAGTGTCTACAGTAGTCCCTGACAATGGTAAACACTCAATAAATGAATACCAATATTGAAGAGGAGAGTGGGTTCCAGAAGGAAAGTGTTGGCTTATCCCCATACCCAGTCATTGGTATTTCTAGGGTGTCCCCGTGAAGGCTAGTCAGGCTTTGCTTATGGTATTTAGAATAAAGGACCTGATTGAAGTTCTGCTGGCAAATCACAGAACAATGCAGATATGGCTGTCACCACCTGAACGCACCCATCAATCTCAGCATCACTAAAAGTGAGAGGGATGTGACATGCCTCCTGGTGTGATGCACTCACTCAAAAACACACAGCAACACCTGTGATACGTTCAGCCAAACTTGCTTCACTGGAATCTAATGAAGCCTTTAGGACTAATTTACAGTCTACAGTCCACATGGGAAACACAGGATAGAGGGAAAGGTCGAGGACACTAGGAGGAAATTATTAGCTGCATTTAAAATATGGAACTTTCTCCAAGACCATTAACCCTGTTCATTCAGAATATTAAAAACGTGAAGGAAAGGAAAAGAGGGACTTTTCTGAATTAAAAGGGACTGAAAAGAGATTTAAGAGACAAAACAACCAAATGCAATGATGGACATTTGCTTTACATACCAATCAAACAACCGCTGGTAAGAAGACATCTGGTGGGCAATCATGGACAGCTGTAGGTGTTATATGCTATTTTTAAAACACAGCTAATGCCATTAGGTTTGAAAATTGCCTGTAGGTATGTAATAAAATCTTTCTTTTTGGAAAAAGGGAGCCTCAAATAAAACTTTTTTTTTTTACTCGAGACTACATTGATAAAAGTAGGATTGAGTGACACTGGATTTGAGAAGCAAGTGGAAGTATTTAAAGTAGGCTTCCTCTCTTCTTCCCTCAAGACCCCAAAGGAGCCCCACTGAGTATCCTGGGCCTTTATAGAAGCAGGCATCATACCTGTGACCTCATTTTATCTGAGCATCTTAAATGTGTTACCTGCAGAGAGGAGTTTATCTCAGTGTGAGAGCCAGAAGAAAGATGAAGAAAATAAGAGAAAGATCAGAAGTTGACAGGAGGAATAAGACACACAAAAAAAACCCATTAAAAACACCATGAGGGGAATACACACACACACACACACACACACTGAGTGGCCAGATTATTATGACTGGACAGATTATTATGACCACCCCATCAGTACAATGAAGTGAATTAGTTATGCAAATAATAATAATAATAAAACCTTGAGAGTATTTGCTTAGGAAGTTTTCAATATTCAGTATTTTTGGAAGTGTCAATGAAGTACTGATATATACACTGAGTGGCCAGATTATTATGACTGGCCAGATTATTATGACCACCCCATCAGTACTTCGTTGGGCCACCTTTTGCCTTCAGTACTGCGGCGATTCTTCTTGGCATTGACTCCACGAGATGTTGAAAGGTGATGCGAGGAATCTGACACCATGCCTGATGAATAGCACTGTCCAGTTCTGTGAGATCTGATGGTTGTGGAACCAGCTGCCTGATGGCTCTTTTAACTCTGTCCCACAAATGCTCAATTGAATTGAGATCTGGTGATTGTGGGGGCCACCTAAGCAAGTTAAAGTCTCCCTCATGTTCTTGAAACCACTCCTACACAATATGAGCACTGTAGTATGGTGCATTTTCTTGTTGTAAGAAGCCATTTCCATTGGGATACGCCATCAACATGATAGGATGAACGTGATCAGCAACAATACTTAGGTATGTTGTGCTATTCAGACGTTTATAATGATCTGGCCCTCTAGCAACTTCAGCGTGAAATTATAACTAATTTGCCTACAAATGTCAGGTGGTCATAATAATCTGGCCACTCAGTGTGTGTGTGTGTGTGTGTGTGTGTGTGTGTGTGTGTGTGTGTGTGTGTATATGACAAGGGGATCAGATAGAGGTTAAAATAAAGGTGAGGGCAAAGACTCTGGGGTCTCCAGAATACAAATTCTTAACACTATTTGCCAGGCAAAGAGAAGCAAAGTTTGCAACAAGGGAGAAGTAACATGGACAAGTCAAGGTCAACAAGAAGACAGCAGGCAAGGGCTGGTCACTTCTCCAGGCGCTTTATTTGTTTAAAACAACAATACCTTGAAGTGTATCTAATTCTTTTTTATCTTTAATTTCTTTATTGGTTAAGGGTATTACAAATGTGTCCTCATCCCCCCATTAACCCTCAACCTCCCCCCCAACTCATGATCTCATCCCCCAGTTGTCTGTGTCCATTGGTTTGGCTTATATGTATGCATACAAGTCCTTTGGTTGATCCCTTCCCCTTACCCCCACCTTCCCCTACTTTCCCTCTGGGGATTGACAGTCTGATCACTGTTTCTGCATCTTTGGATCTAATTCTTAAAATATGGACATGGAGGCAAAGGAGAGTTAAACCGCTTGCTTAAGGTCACAATGCTAATCAGTGGAAGTCTGTGATCAAACCCAGAAGCCGCCCTCTGAATCACTGAGTTTCCGCTACCACAGGGCCTCCTGGACATAGTGCCAGCCCATAACCAGGCAGCATACTGGAGTGTGATGTAAACATCGCAACTAAGTTTGCTTTCTAACTAGACTGCTCATCCTCCCTGCCCTGGGGTGTAGTCATCGCATTCCCTCCTGATCTCTCTAGGACAGGCAATCTCAGCCTGCCCTGCACCTTTATTAATATTGCTCTCATCTCAGAATATTTATTGATATGTTTGCACCAATCATTACACTGGGATTAGGTACTGCCTTTCATCTCTCTGTCTGTAACATTTAGAATATTACACATCATATAATTCATCTTAGCTAATTAACTGAGTGAATAATCAAAACAAATAACATTTTATGATTAGGCATTGCATGTCTCTTTAGTATCTAAGCCAGTGGTTCTCAACCTCCTGGCCCTTTAAAAACAGTTCCTCATGTTGTGACCCAACCATAAAATTATTTTCGTTGCTACTTCATAACTGTAATGTTGCTACTGTTATGAATCATAATGTAAATATCTGATATGCAGGATGGTCTTAGGCGACCCCTGTGAAAGGGTCGTTCGACCACCAAAGGGGTCGCGACCCACAGCTTGAGAACCGCTGCGGCTTAAAGGCTCCTGTCCCTTGAATCAACCCATCAGTGCCAGTTGAAATGGTCAGTGACATCTGATAAACCCAGCATCCTGCCCTGTGCTCACACAGCGCTGCCTTCAAATATGTAAAAATGTCACAAAAGACAGCTTTCCCTTCTGGAAGAGGATGATTAAGTGCATAATTAAAAATTAATGCAATTTTCTTTGATGCTAGAGTATTTTGTTCTTTCTTTTGCAGCAGCATATAAATGGAGATGAACACAAAATGCCTGGTTCGCAGTTGTTGGCACCCTTTCCCTCCTTCCCTATTCTGGAGGGAGCAGGGACCTTGGTTTCCTTTTTCGCAGTTTCAAAAAGAACCATGTATTTATTGGTTTGCAGAATCTCTGCTCAAATACAGCCTTGAATTCTGTATACATGTCATGGTATATAAAATTTCTAGACACACATTTTGCTATTTGCAAGCCACATAGAGACGGACAAGCTGCATAATAAACAAGATAGGTAAAAAGAATAAAGGTTTTCTTTCTAATAGTCCTAATTTTTCTGCAACATATGTGTTTTTATAATTTGGACTTGATAGATGAAATGTTAGAATCCCAATCATATAAAAATGTAGTAAAGGAGGAAGTATTTAGATGTAGACTTAATTGTTGTTAAGTCACACTCCTACCACCACCTAAGATTTATTCTTTGATCCCGTTATTTACCTACCAGATTCTTTTAAAGAAGAGAATATTTATTTTTCACTCTGAGGAGGCTATACACTGGGTAATAGAGAGGCAGAAGTGTGGAAAACAAGGGTGGGGAAAAGAAAGTATAATAAAGGAAGAGTAATATTGGAAGCAATTACAGGGATTTGGTGCTCATTCATTGGATTCTGCCAATGATTTGTCATGGTGGGCTTTCCTTCTTCCCTCTCTTCCTCTTTTCCTTCCTTCCTTCCTTCCTTCCTTTCTTCCTTCCTTCCTTCCTTCCTTCCTTCCTTCCTTCCTTCCTTCCTTCCTTCCTTCCTTCCTGTTTTTGTATTTTAAGTATAGCTAAAGTATGGGCTACTGACGAGTTCATCTTCTGCTGTTTGTATAAGAAACTAAATGAAGTAGATAAAATGGTATAAGAATACAGTAGAAGTTATATCTTAAGAATAATCTCTACTCCACAACTTGTGACATTTTCTGTGACCCAGGCACATGCATGTCATCTCTTTGAGCCTCACTCCTCGTCCCACAGCTGTTGAAGGATGTCTGCCTTGCACACTTTGTGGGTTCTGGTATTAGTCTTGGTCTGAGTGAGCACAGGCACCAAGGAAGCTGTGACAGATAAAGGGGCATCACTTGTAGGTTGTGGCTTCAGGAACTGCCTCTAGGGAGGCCAGCAGGGAAACCGGGCTTCCCTGGATGGATCAGGTTTAACAGAAGGTAAGGACCAGACGAAAGATGGAGGAGCGCATTTCAGGGGCCGGGAGAATAACAGAATACCATTGAAAATAGGCCACCTAGGAGTGTGTCTGGGAAAGAATTAGTTTACAAAAACATAGCAAGGGAATGATACTGGATCTAGTCCATGTCAGTTTTTCTTCTTATCTATTAAAAAGGAAAAAGAAATGTCAGCAAAGCTAAAATGAAAGGATATGAGGCAGCCCTGTTATTAGTTCAACACATCAAGGGGAAAGAATGAATGCAATTAAATTGTCAATAGAGCTCTCCTTACATTTGGCCTTTTAGTACCTCCCTCCCTGCGCTGCCTCTCTCTGCAGCATTGATTGGGTATTGTTAACCTTTATCTATCTCTTGTTTACATTTCCCTATTAGGGCCAAACATCAATAAGAAGCTTTTAGAAAGGACAGAGGCAACCAACAGACATTGGGAAAAGGTCAAAACTCTCTGAGATGAGGGGTGCGGTTCTCAGCCAGGCCCGGAAATGAGAGCAAGGTCAGAGCTCAGCGGCTGGCAGCCCTGGTGCCTGCCTTTGGGGAAGAAGTAACACAGGCAACAATGATCAGTGCCGCCTCTGCCAGGCAGCTCCCAGAAGCAGACACCAGCCTAGAGGAGTGGGGATAGCAAAGAGTGTCCATTGCCCATGAAGGAGTGTGAAGGTAGGGAGAGTGTTGGCTGGTGAATCAGGCTGGGGAGGAGGGACAAGCAGTGAGCAGTGCCTCCCCCTGCCAGGCACTTCACCCTGGACCCCTCCTTCCCACCCCTGCTCTGTTCTGCAAGGCTGGAATATGTTTTCATTTCCAACTAGAGAAAACGGAGGCCCTGACAGGTTAAGCGATGGGTGCAGGCCCCTCAGCGGCCAAGCTACACTTGGGTGTCTCCATTTGGGAAACCCCTATCTGCATCTGAAAAACAAAACTCCTTCCCTTTTGTAAAATCTGATGCAAGCCCTCTATCCCCAGAAGCCAGAAAACATTGACAGAATTTTTCCTCTTTTGCACATTACAGAAATAAACTATATTTACCAATGCTCAGTTATAACATATTCTAGTAATAATTATAATATTGAGTATGCTCTCTCCCTTCCCTCCTCCTATTACCTCTGCCTTGGGGTTCACTGCTCTGTGGTCCTATTATACCAAGCGGAGCCCTGGCTGGCTGTGCAGAAAACCTCGCAAGGTTCTCCATTCTGAATACTAATGCTACTCTAGTGCTACTACTACTTTTAGGCCGCATCCTCAGATCGTAGTGCACGTCAGACTCAACCCCAGGACTGTCTCACTGGAGACCCCTTCCCCTAAGTTATTTTGCCCGAGCAGCCAGATGTGTGGCCAATGATATTTCTGCTGCCCTCTTGACAGGATACTGGTGAGCATCGGAGGCAAAGACAAAGGTGAACAGCATGAGGGACTCGGAACTGTGATGTTGACAGTCAAATGTTCTCTCTGCTGAGAATAGAAAGAAATGGGCCTCAGAGCAACTGGAAGACTGTAGACAGACAAGCTGGGTATGATTTTGCTGGCTGGGCATTACGTATCAAGATGTATGAACAAAGCCTATGACGGTTCTTGAAAGGAAGTGGGAAAGTTTCTTAGAAACCATGTAATACAGTCCAGATGTAGGACGCAAGGCCCAGAGCCGTCACCTGGAATGCCCACGGTCACCCAGCTGAATGGTGACAGGTTTTGATGAGTCAGTTCATAGCTTATGCTGATGTGCTCTACTTCCTTCAAAAAGGGGATGGAGTGTATTTTGGGTGAAATCACCCCCTGAAACAATCAACCAACCAAAGAAAATACAAAAACACAAAAAGCGCACCGTCCATATAAGTTGGTGTAACTGAATCTGCCAGCAGATTCCGTGTGACTCAGACCCTCTAATCCTCAGTCTATCATGGCAGTGGTGACTGGGTCCTGCTTTCCATATTAATTTGTTATAATCAAATCTAATAAAAAAGCATTTCTTAAAAATGCCATGTGCAATTTTAAAGGCATTAATACAGGACTGTTCTGTCCTCGATAGGTGGATGGCCTTGGGCCCATCACTACTGACTACAAAAATAAAACAGCGCTAGAAGTTTTTATAATCCTTTCCCCTATTCAACACCCCTGGGAGCAAGAACAGCCCCTTGTTACCTGGCTTTTGCTGAGGTGTTTGCTGACATGGGATGGTCCCTATGTGTCCCAAACCTTCCTGCAAAGCTGGCTGCACAGACTTGTTTTTTGGGGGGGCACAGAGACAGCTCTTTATTCACCCATAAGGGCAGGAGAATCCCATGCCCAACTTTTTACAGGAAACTCGAGATTTCAATGATCTGACTCCTGTGTCCCAAAGTCTGCTGCTACTTGTCAGACCTCGTGGTCTGATTCTGGAACTGGCCATCATGGCTGTAGGGATGGCACTGCTTGAGGGCTGGCCCTGGGTAGGCTAAGGCCAGGTGTTTATCTGCACAAAATAAACAACCAGATAGAGCTCTCCCTCCAGCCCTCACCTTATATGGGCAAAAGTCCAAATAGATCTCATAGGTGCATATTTTAAGTCAGTAGGGCTGTGCTACAGCTTGGTGATGGGTTTCTTCTTGATCAAGGGGGGGGGGGGAGCATAAAGGAGACTTCCTATGGGCATTCTGGTTCATAACTAACTTTATACTTATATGTCTTGGGGATAAGGGGGTGGGTGGTGGCTGTAACTGCTGGATACTATAGAAAAATCCAGTTTGTAAAGCTGAGTCCTGAAAAGCCACCTATATACACCCATCCTTCAGTTAAGGCACTGTCACTGATGAAAATGCAAATATCTCTAAATGGGAAAATATATTAAACTGTGTTGGTCATTAGCAATTTAGTGCTAAACAGGCTGTGAGATTTTTTTTTTTCTTTCCTAGACAGCCAGCTGCCATTGGTTTTCTATTAGGAATAAGACATACTAAGTCTAAAGGCTGTAGGAAAGGGAAAGAGACTGGAAATTGAACCCTGTTTGAGAAGCTCTGTCATGCGCATATTGATAGTATCAGGGTCACATTAGAAGGACATTAATGTTTGTTTGTTTTTTAATTCAGATTATATTAAGTGCCAAAAACTCTACCCTACCATTGTCCATCCATCCATCCATCCATCCATCCAATACATATTTCTGAGTACTTGCTAGTTTGTATATTGATCCCTGAGAGTCCAATCCTATATAATAAAAAACTAATATGCAAATCTACTGAACAGCAGAATGACCAGTTGCTAGGAGGTGCACTGACCACTAGGGGGCAGACACTCAATGCAGGAGCTACACCCTGTTGGTCAGTGTGCTCCCACAGGGGAAGCGCTCTTAGCCAGAAGCTGGGCTCATGGCTGGCGAGTGCCGTGGCAGTGGCAGGAGCCTCTCCCACCTCCTCAGCAGCGCTAAGGATGTCCGACTGCTGGGCCTAAGCCATCAATCCGACATCCCCCAATGGCTCCTGGACTGCAAGAGTGCACAGGCCGGGCTAAGGGACACCCCTGAATGCACGATTTTCATGTACCAGGCCTCTAGTCTAGAAAGAATCAATTTTCCTGCTGTTAGAGTCTGCATGCTTGTGCCCCCTTATTCATATGTTGAATCCCTAAACCCCCAATGTGATATTTGGAGGTGGGCCCTTAGGAGGCTGTTAGGATTAGGTTAGTTCATGATGGTAGAGCCTCCAGAATAGCATGTGCCCTTTATATAAAGATGAAGGGACAGAGCTTTTTCTCTCTGCCACATGAGGACACAACAGGAAGATTAACCATCTACAAACCAGAAAGTGGCCTCTCACTGGACACTGGATCTGCTGATACCTTGATCTTGGGTTTCCCAGCCTCTAGTACAGTGAGGACTAATTTTGTGTCATTTAAGCCACCAAGTCAATGGTACTTTTTTTTTAAATAGCAGCCCAAACTGACTAAGACACCTGCCCTCAAGGAGCTTAGTTTCATGGTTGTGATCACAGTTGTGCAGGCAACTATGATGAAACTTGAAAAGAGCTACTGTTGGGATAGAGGGATCCATGCAGTTATGGGATGAGTGTCTTCCCATGTAGCTGTGGGGAAGTCAGAGAGAGTCATAATGCATTGTTTCGTTTACTCTTCACACTTGTCATGGATGGTAAACTTTTAACCTAATTTTTATGGATGAGAAAACGGAGGCCCAGAGAACATAGCATCCATAATTGTTATAGTAAAAACAGCCTGCTGCCATTCATTAATCACCAGACCCACTACATGCATCAATGAAATGCCTAAAGTAACAAAACCAATAAGTAGAAAGTCTAGATTTGATTTAATGGTGTACCTGTGTCTAAATGAGTCATTGATCCCCTCATTCTCTAGTTTGAAGAGGAGCATGAAAGGGAAGAGGTGTGTGTGTGTGTGTGTGTGTGTGTGTGTGTGTGTGAGAGAGAGAGAGAGAGAGAGAGAGAGAGAGAGAGAGAGAGAGAATGGGGGACTAAACCAAAGAGTAGAGTGGTCCATCATTATTCTTTAGCCCTAATGACAGTGATAATGAAAAATATGTGCAAGGAGGATTTCTCAAGAAGCTGCTTTTGTGTAGTGTCTTTTAAGCAAAGAGCTCAGCAAGACCACATTTCCAAAATGTCACCTATTCCCTAACTCTGCCCTCCCTCTGGCAAGAGCTTTGCTATTTTCCTTCATTCGAAAAGCCAATTGCCTGATTGGTCTGGTGCCCTGCTCCTTCATCCTCTCAGCTGAAGAGGCCTTGGGAACTGCCCTTTTAAAGTCCTTGAGGTAGGGATTAGAAGGAGATATAATTTCTATACTTGACACAGAAGGCACTTATTCAATAAAGGGTTAAGTAATGTGCACCTGCCCCATGCACTGCCCTGGGCTGGGAAGAGGAGGCTCTATATTAAAGAGGTTTGCTGAGCTTCTCCCAGACCTCTTAGGAATAGAATTTCTCTCCTGGCTGTCAAGAATCAAGTCCCAGAAAGACAAAGAACACAGAATTGCTCTAAGAGGATTTGTAAGTCTTAAGGGAAGAAAACCTGAATTCCCTCCTGGAGGCCCCATTTTGTAAATAGCCCCGCCCTTTTTGCTATGAAGGAAGGGATCATTGAACCACTTCCCAGGGACACTAGCTCTTGATTGCTGTCCTGGTTTCTACCTGACTCACTGGCTGGGTTCAGCTCTATGCTTGCTCCTCAAAGCCAGCCATTTGCCACGGGTGCAGTTTTATAAATTACAAACAAATAAACACAGGAGTTTCATCTAGGACAGTTGTCGGCAAACCGCAGCTCTTGAGCCACATGCGGCTCTTTGGCCCCTTGAGTGTGGCTCTTCCACACAATACCACATGCGGGCACGCACATACAATGCGATTGAAACTTCGTGGCCCATGAGCAGAAGTCGGATTTCGGCCTGAGCGAGTCTATTTTGAAGAAGTGGCGTTAGAAGAAGTGGGGAGTGTCGGAGGTACATTGTTTTGAGGTATGTTTGCTGAGGTCGACCCCTTCCAACTCTCCCATCCACACTAGTCTATCTGAAACAAGTATACAAGACGGGTGTGAATGGGAGAGTTGGAAGGGGTCGACCTCAGCGAACGTACCTCAACCAGATTGAGGATGTTTTTAGCAAAGGCCAGCATAGGAGTACCCTAATTGAGTTAATAACAATGTACCTACCTAGATAGTTTAAGTTTAAAAAATTTGGCTCTCAGAAGAAATTTCAATAGTTGTACTGTTGATATTTGGCTCTGTTGACTAATGTGTTTGCCGACCACTGATCTAGGAGGCTAAACTAGCAAAGTTCAAGCTTCAGTGCAGGGCCCAGGAGGTGATACAAGCGGCTGCAGGTTGGCAGAGCTCTGGCCCGCCCTCCTCATTACCAGCCTCAAGTACTCAGGGCAGGAATATTGGAGAAGCTCAGCTCTCATTCCCCACCACAGCACCTCTTGCCTTCTGCTCCACTGTCCTGTGTTGCTCAGCATTGAAAAGCCTACAATAAGAAGCTGTGAAACAAATGGCAGAAAAGATATCACTATGTTTTATTTTCCCTCCTTTTTAAATTTAAGTGTAGTTGGTATACAATATTATATTAGTTATAGTAGTTTTAGGTGCACAATATGGTGATTTAACATTTTTTACCTTACAATGTGATCACTCCACAAATTCTAGTAATCATCTATCACCATGCAAAATTATCACAGTATGATTGACTATATTCCTCTTCATCTTTTCCATCCATTTTCCCTCCTCCATCCCTCTGGTAACCATCTCTTTGATTTCTGTTTCTGTGAGACTGTTTATGTTTTATTTTGTTCATTTTATTTTATCTTTCTCTGTCTGACTTATTTCACTTGGCATAATACCCTTTAGTTCCATCTACGTTGTCACAAATGGCAAGGTTTTACTCTTTTATATTAGTACATATTTCATTGTATACATGCACCACATCTTTATCCATTCATCTTTCCATGGACACCTAGGTTGTTTCCATATCTTGGCTATTGTTAATAATGCTGCAGTGAACATTGGGGTGCATGTGTCTCTTTGAATTAGTGTTTTCATTTTCTATAGCAAAATACACAGAAGTGGATCTTTGATTTTTTTAACAGCATCCTTTCTTCTTGATTTCAAAAGTAAGCAAACAATTAACAAAGATACAAAGGTAACTGTTGGGTGGATATCATGGAAGAGTGAAAAGCAATGACAAAGGGAAGAGAACCTGTGAAGTCCCTCCATGAAGTCATTTTGAGGTAGGGCTCTGTCTGCTTGAGAGGAGAGAAAGAATACAAAGATTGACAATTTGATAAAAGAGAAAGAAATTGGCTGTTAAGAAGATAAAGCATGAATGAAGGCTGCCTGCCTCCTGTTTCTCCTGATCTAACAAAAACACCTTGCTAGAGAGCTTTATACTGATTGCCTCTCCTAGTGCAGAATTAGGAAAGAAGGAACTTCCAGGGCTAAGTAGGTGTTGGCAAAACTCATGAATACAACCCCAATCAGATTCCTAATGCAGTGACTATATAAAGCCCTTTGATTTCGAGGAGCTATATAAAGCCACACAGGGTATCTCCTTAATCCTCTCTTTTGTGAGGTGACTTGATAGTAGAAACGGGGCAAGGAATTGAAGATTAAGTCAGTGAAAGTGTCTGAGAAACCCTCACTGTTTCTACCTCATTGCAAAAACAACCAGGCAGGGTTTCAGAGCAGTAACCTTTCTGAGTTTCATTCCTTTGCCAAACAGAGAAAACTTCTGTGTTGATGCCTCAGAAGAAATGCATTTGTAGACATCTTTCTCCTGTCCTATTATAGTTTCATCAAACTGTAGCAAAGAGAATAACAATATTGCTTTATAAACTATAAAATCCTAGTATTTCATGACTAGGCTATAAATATATGCAGTGTTTTTTCAATAACCAAGGTAAACATCTCACATGTGCCCCTTTCTAATAGGAAAATGGTGCACACACACCTTTTTAAACTTTTTTTTTTAAACATTTTATTGATTTCCTACAGAGAGGAAGGGAGAGTGACAGAGCCAGAAACATCGATGAGAGAGAAACATTGATCAGCCGCCTCCTGCACTCCCTACACTGGGGATGTGCCCGCAACCAAGGCACATGCCCTTGACCAGAATCGAACCTGGGACTCTTCAGTCTGCAGGCCGACGCTCTATCCACTGAGCCAAACCAGCTAGGGCACCTTTTTAAACGTTGGGGCTTTTGTTTCACCATCTCCTAAAAAATATATTTTTCTAAAAAACAACAATTTAAAAATTTGAAATGGGACACCCTGAGAATTAAGATAAAAGGAAATATGATTAGTTGACACAAGGAAATAAAAGGAGAAACTTTAAAATGTAGATTAGATATGGAGAAAGATCTTAGAGAATTAATGGTGATTAGCAATCTTTTATTCTCACTGAATAAGGAACAAGAGGAAAGAATTTGGAGTAGTTGTGTAAGCGATTCCACTGATAATATGCTTTGCCATCAGGGTTATTAATATTAAGATTGCCCATTTCTCTCCATCATCACTGCCATCTCTTGAAGTGCAAACCATCATTGTGTCTCTCCTGGATTTTATTAACCTGCTAACTGACCTCTAGATTTCCATCTTTTTCATTCTCCAATGTATTCTCTCAGCAGCTGGAGTTGAAAATACAAATCTGATCCTTTCATTTCTTTCCTAAAATCTTTTAAGCATCTGATTATTTTCAATCTGTGGGTGAACATGTTGAGTCATAAATGTTGAGTTGGCAAGGTCCGACCTATGCTAACATCCTCTCCATCCAAGTCTGGCACTATTTCCTCCTCTTCTAGGGGCTCTAACCATATTGAGAGTTTTTTAGTTCTTCCAATGAAAACTTGTCATGTGCCTGTCTTTTTCAAGTTCTTCCCATATGTTGTTTCCTCTTCATGTAATGCTCTTCTATCTAGTTTTCAGCTAATCTACCACTACTCATTCTTCATATCCCAAATTTGACTTTCTGCCTTTATCTTGACTAACTTTACCAGACTTATAACTATTGTCCAATGACACAGAAGTTCCCTGAGGAGATATTTGTCTTAGTTGCCCCTGTATTGCATTAGAATTTGATTGGTGCCCTGTCCCATAATAAGATTCCAATGATTATTCATTGAATCAACAGGTAATTCTAATAGGTAAGAATTTGTGGAAGAAGTGAGTGAATGAGAGAGTGGGACTAACAGAGAATCCCCCCAAAAAACAGGTCAGTTGGCTATCGCTGCAAATATGTGAACTGAGGCTGTTTCAGTCTGATTGGCAGTCATTTTTTTTCTATCCCAAATTCTGTGGATGGGATTGAAGTTAGATGGGTTAATGTACATGATTAATAATAATCAAATAAATATCTAGTAAAGCTGGATTAATTTTGAATTTGCCAATTCAAATTTTATGATGATCACAACCTTTTCACCTTTTTTAAAAGAAAGATTTCTTAAAAGGTTTCATTGATTTGGCCTTTTAAAGTGCTGCTGGTGGGAGTGTAGATTGGTACACTGTCTTGGAAAGTAGTTGGGGATATCAATAGCCTGAAAGAAGTGTGTGTGGGGGGGGGGGAGAAGAGATTAACCAAAGAACTTAAATGTATATGTGCATTGCCCACGAACACAGACAATAGGGTGGTGAAGGCCTGGGGAGGGGCAGGAACTGGGTGGTGGGGAGCCGGGGGAAAAAGTGAGGCATCTATAATATTCTCAACAATAAAGATTAAAAAAAAAGAAGTGGAAGCTCTCCTAGGCAAATATTATAATGAGAAATGCAGATAAAGACGAAGCTTGCCACATTATCATGTTCAGTGCAACCATTTTTAACAATAACTGAAAACTCGAAACAACTAAAATGTCAAACAGTAGTTGGCTGTTTGAGTAAATTATTGCACTTCCACACTGTGACTGTCAATAAAATGATGTGTTTAAATAATTTTCAAAGACGGGGCGAAGCTCATGATTCAAATATTAGGTGAAAAAAGAAGAATGCAGCATTATACATCAGAAAGACCTTGACATTGCAAATACATTCAATCATAGAAAGTATTTGAAAGGAAAGCTACCGATATGCTTCTATCTGTGGGGGAAGAGTTTATATGTGGCTTTGACTTCCTCCTTTTAGATTTTCCCACCTTATTTGCAAACTCCCACATAGGCCATGCCCTAACAACAAAACCCAGAGGGGGAAAAAAGCAAATAAGCATTAACATGTAGACTCTTGAATAAATAAAAAATGGTAATGCAAATGGTAAGCAAATGAGGGAAAAGTGGGACATTTAACTTTCAGCTTTTTAAACGTTCTGCACATTTATTAATGAGCAACCCCCAATGATGAAAGCCTGTGTTCCTCTGCAGCAAATGCTTCTAAGGTGATGTTCCTCTGATATTAGACCCGTAAAGGGGTGGAGTCTGTTCTGATTCTTTCAGCGATCCATGCCTGTTGCTCATTTCAGGTGGTCACATGTATGATATGTCCATTGTTTACATTCTAACCTGAAATAACACCTTAACCCCAAATAATCAGTTCTGCATGGCGATTCTAAATGCATGAGAGCAGGCCTCCCATGGTGAGGAGGCACGGAGTTACTGTAGAGGAGAGCTCTCAAAGTCAACAATGATTCACGTGCAACCTTTAGCCGCCATGAAGATAACGGGCGCTTTCATGTCTGTTGTCTCTGAACAGTAGTGCCTGGTGTTTGCTATTAACCCATTCCACAGCTATGTTCAAAAGGGTTACGTGATTTTACAGTCCCAGGACAGAGAGGGGCAGGGTGAGATTTTAACTCAGGTCTTTCAACTGTGAATCATATCCAGCTATCAAGATGAGAAGCATCTACTCTGCCCACATTTAAAATTTAGGCTGTTTTAAAGAATTACTACGAAAAGTCAGTTGCTTTGAGCCCATAGGCTGCTGTGGTCTTTTGTCCCCAAAGCCTATTGTATTGGTGGTAATAAATATTCACTGTGTGCCTGGCCCTGTCAGAAAGTCATGAAGTGTTAATTGACCTGATCCTGACCACACTCAGCCTGACACATGGCAAGTGTTCAAAACAGGCTATTGAGCAATACCCCTTAGGAATTAGTTATCATTATTATTACCTTCCTTTAAAAATGAAACTGAGACACAGTTTAGATTAAGTAATTTTCTCAATCATGCAGAGCAAATAAGTGGGATTCATAACCAAGCAGTTCAGTTTGAGAGCCCGCATTGGGAGAAATGGTGGCTGACACCACCTCTGGTTACACAGGGGTTACCAGACTGGACATATGTGAGTATTGTTTGGGGAGCTTGTTACGACTATAGATTTTGGGGTTTTCCCTGAGGGTCTGATTGAATGGATGTACAGTAGAGTATGATAATTTCTATATTAAGAGGTGCCTTCAAGTGATTGGAGAGCAGACAGTCTATAGGACTAATATTTAAAACCAAGAGTGCTGGCTTGGGACTCAGACAGATGGGGGTTTGCACCCCGGCCACTTACCGTATGATGGTGGAGATTTCATCAGATTTCTAACTTCAGATTGTTAGTAAAATGGTGATACTAACAAATTCTCCTAAAGAAAGTGTGAGGATTGAATGAAAAAAAAATTGTTTAGCATGATGCTTTGTAAGTAGTAGTTAATAAATGAACTACCATAGAAACAGTAAGCCATCTTTGTTTATTAAAATTATTTTATTGTTAATTAATATTGATGAATTATTAATCAATGGTAATTAACATTACTAGCAATACAGTCTTTTAATTGATAATATTAACTTATTATTGTCAGGAGGATTATTGACTTTTTACCATTATGAAAGACAGCTATTGTCTCCAAATCAGCAGCAGAACAGGATTCCTTTGACCTGCGACCAGAAAGCTCAGTTGCAGCTGAAGTAACAGGAGGCTACCACTTGTTTATTTACAGCCCCTGTAGCAGGCAGCCAGCGCAGCCCAGCCTCAGCATTAACAATATGGATTTTGAAACCACCCTCAGCTAATAGCCCAAATGAATAGCCTCGGGGTGACTCCAGAGCAACCGAGAAAGTAAATCCATAATTTCACTAAAGACACCAGCGGCTGTTCAGGGAGAGAGGTCTATATTAATTAATAGCTGTGAACACTGTGAAAAACTGGTGCCTTTGGGAAAGTGAGAGAGACCGTTAGAATTAAGCAAACACAACAATCCTATAAGGCTCTCTAGGATAGGAAGCAGAAGGAACCTTCCCCCCCCCGCCCCCGCCCCTGGGAGAGGATGGGCTGGAGGCTGCCCTGCTGCACATGGGCACAGCCCTCAGGGAGTCAGATCCATTCTCCTACCAGTGGGCATCCCATTGCTCATAGGAGCCTCTAGGGAAGTGGTTCTCAACCTGTGGGTCGCGACCCCTTTGGCGGTCGAACGACCCTTTCACAGGGGTCGCCTAAGACCATCCTGCATATCAGATATTTACATGACGATTCATAACAGTAGCAACATTACAGTTATGAAGTAGCAACGAAAATAATTTTATGGTTGGGTCACAACCTGAGGAACTATATTTAAAGGGCCAGAAGGTTGAGAACCACTGCACTCGGGCAAGTCTCTCCTTCTAGCATCCCTATAAACTTAGGTAACATTCTGGTCTAGGATGTACATAAAACTCTGTAATCCTTTTTTCTTTCTTTCTTTCTTTCTTTCTTTCTTTCTTTCTTTCTTTCTTTCTTTCTTTCTTTCTTTCTTTCTTTTTTTTTTTTTGAGACAAAACCACACAATTCCAGTGGCCTCCTTTCTCGAGGTCCCTCCTGTATACTTTGCAAAGCAGGAGGCTGAATATGAAGGTTCCGCCAGCAAAGAGGACTGAGGATGTTAAAACAATAGCCATCCCCTTCAGCAGCCTCTCTCCGGTGCCTCAGAGCACTTGTCATCTCGGAAGGAGAAAGCACGTGCACTTAGGAAAAGCTGTGTCCAGGGCACACAGTAATCAAGGCAGCTACACCAAAGTGGGTTGAAACCAGGCGCCCTGGATTTGAAACCCACTTTGTCACTTCCTGGTGAATGAATTTAGATAAGTCACTTACCCTTCCTGCATTTCCCACTTGTGAAATGACAAATACCACCTACCTTGCAGAGATATTGTGTGATTTCTTAAACTAACATATATTGCATATATTCTATGTTATTCACATTTTAATCGTTTCCTTTTCTTCTAATTGCTTTATTTTCTTCCAGGTACATTTCACCATATGTGATCTTATTCGGTGGTGTAGCTTTAAATACCATCACTATACTAAGGACTATACATTTGTATTTCTTGCCAAGACCTGTCTCCTAAACCACAGACTATATATAGACTTGTTTATTCAACATCTCCTCTTGGACATCTAATAGGCATCTTGAACTTAACACATCCAAACCCGAGCTCTGATAGGCCGTTTCTCATCATCACCGCAGTTGGTGACTCTAGCCAAAAATCTCTGAATCATCTTGTGCCTCCTACTCCTCACAGGTAGTCCTTTAGCAAATCCTGTTGGCTCCGTCTTCGACATTTATCCACCTTCATCACCAGTGGGCCAAGCCGCCATCATTTCCTACCTGGATTATTACCATCACTGCCTAACTCAACGCCCTGCTACTGCCTTTATCCCCTCCCTGCCTCCTTCAGTTCAGTCTCTTCCCAGCACAGCAGCCAGAGAGAGCCTGTTAAAGGTCAGATCACTCTGTTCAAATTATTCCAGTGGTTTCTCATCTCAGAGTTAAAGGCTAAGTCCTTGCTCTGACCTACAAACCCTCGGTGACTTCCCCCTCTCCCCTACCATCACTTCTCTGGCCTCATTCCTTCTCTCTCACCTGTTCACCCTGCTCCAGTCACACTGGCCTCCTCGCTCCTCCTTGAACCAGATAAGAAAGCTTCCGCCTCAGGGCTTTGGCACTTGCTGGAATGCTTCCTGGAACTTGCTTCCCTCAGGGAAGTGTGTAGCTTAGCCCTTTACTGCCTTCAGGTTTCTGTTCAAATGTATCAGAAACATAGTTGTTCTCTGACCCCTTTTTAAAATCTCACTCACCTTGCTCCCTGCATTCCTTTTTACACTTAGCTGCTTGCTTATCTCCATGGTATTTCTCACCATTAGACATATTATATAGTATTTCATTATCATGTCACCTCCCAATTACAATCTAAGATCCACAGGAGCCTTACATTTTCTATTTTGTTCCCTACTGTAATCCCCAACACACCGAACTGGGTCTGTCACTTAGTAGAAAGGCAATAAGTATATATATTTTTAAATCCACTAATGCATGAATGAATGCTTATTACCAGTTGAATTGTATATCCATGAAGCCTTTTGGGAAGTGACTATAGGTCCAAAAGCACTGATGTATATCTTTTGTATTTGTTTTGTATGTTTCATTGCTTTATGTTTATTCTTTCTTGTTTCCTTTGTCTCATAGAGGGAGAGTCAAAATGAGGGCATAGAAGTGCAAGGCTCCTTGTCAGTGTAATGTTCCTTCCACAGGTCAGTGGGCATGACCCTTGGAAGAAATGTTATATCAACAGTTTCTGGGCCAGGGCAGTGCCTGGCTGTATTATTCACTAGCGACCTGCTCTGGATCTGGAGGACTGTCTGAGCGATACCACACACTGGCCTGTTGACAGATGCCCTCATTCCTCCCAAGGTGAACTGGTGAAGAGGGGCTCCCCCCTCACACCTGTGAGCTGGGCACACAGACCAACTGGATCCTTTGCCCCCGTGAGCAGAAATGCTGAGGTCAATGGCTAAGTAGAGCTGGGAGAAGTTACCATTTATAAAGCAAAGAGTTTTGTATTAAGAAGCAGATGGGGTTCTAGTACTGATTGTGCAATTACTACCCTGTAAGACCTCTGGAAAAATTTCTGGACTCTCTTGCTTTGCTTTTGCCAACTGCTTACAAGGATAGGCTGAACTGATTGGAACTGGTGCCCTGGGCTGGTTAAGAACAGTGGCCTGGAAGTCACCTAGATTTGTGTTACATCTTGTTTCTGCAAATGAAGCTGTTATCTCGGGCAAGTCCATTAACTCTCTAGGACTTTATCTTTCATCCATCAAATGAAGGTAACCACTGATCTTAAGGCTGTAAGATAAACTGAAACAGTGCAGGTGAGGGGCTTAGATTTAGGTCAGGGACATAATAAGTGCTCCGTAGGTTTGTTATTGATAGAATCATCTCCATTAAAAAGATGGTCAAGTTCCTTGGCATTGAATTCGGTCCCAGAAATTTCCTGTGAGGTATAATTTAGATTTAGAAGTTAATCTAAATTCTGATTGTATTCCACAGTTTGATAATCACAAAGTGAGTGTGGAAATCAGAGCCCAGTGTACATAGCCACTGAGTTTGCCGAGCATTTTGAAGTGGTCCCTAATGTATTTATCACTGTCTGCAGCCTAATAAGATTGAGATTTCTTTTCACCTCTCATTTGATCATTGTCTTTAACAAAGGGATGCATTAACTTAATTCATAAATACAGATCCTGTGGCGGTGAGTGGTGCTTTAAAAATAAAGAATCAAAATGATAAACCAGTGCAGTAATTTACCATAATTGCAGCAATGAAATATTACTTTGAATATATGGCATACTACACTGCTCAGGAACGTCTAGCGAAATCCACTAAGTGGAAAAGAATAAAGAGAAGGGGAAACGAGATCTGAGGACATGCAAGGTTTCCAGCCACTAATCCAGACAGTTGGGAAAATAAATGCAAGCTGGGGAGAGCTCTGCCCTGGGAGGAGATGCCCTTGTTTTCTCTGGAAAGCCCGCCAAGTTTAGGAGACTTGCCACAGTTTAATTAAAGTCTGCAGCTGGTGTGAAAGCAAAGGAGAAAATGAAATTAGGGCAGCACAAAAACTAATGAAAGTCTAGGATCTCATTTTAAACTTTTCTCTCTATTATGAAAGAAATATTACTTGTCAGATGTGCCCCCATTCGCTGTGTCAAAGCCTTCAGGGAAGGAACGTTCTGGACGAGGAAGAGAAAAGGCCTGTCGTCAGGTTGCTTTGGACTTGACTGCCGCTGCCTTTTACTGAACAATCTTATAAAAATATTTTGTGTGTTGTAAAACCAATTGGTAAAAGAGGACAGCACAAATCAAACAGCCTTGAATAGCTACAGGAAAGTCCATTGGAACTTTGAGGCATAGAACAACCTTTGCTACCAGATTGGAATTCACATGGTTTTTATCACCTGCATTAGTTAGGGTCTTCAGGAAAACAGGGCCAATAGGAGATACCCGATTGCCAGGGCTGGCAATTCCAAAATCCATAGGCCAAGCCAGCAGACTGGAAATTCAGCAAAGAGCTGATGTTGTAGTCTGGAGTCTGAATTCCACACAACAGGCCAGGCAGGCTGAGAACTCAGTCAATGTTTCTGTGTGGAAATATTGAGGCTGAATTCCTTCTTCTGAGGAAACCTCAGTCTTTCCTCTAAATGCCTTCAACTGATCCTTTGAGGCCCACCCACACTGAGGAGAGGAATCTGCTTTACTCAGAGTTTACTGACTTAGATGTTAATCATGTCTAAAGAAAACCTTCAGGGCTACATCTAGTGTGGTTTCATCAAACAAATACACACTATAGCATAGCTAGTTGACACATAAAATTGACTATCAAATCACCTAATATTAAGAATAATAGCTAATACTTTGCTAGGCAAAATGAACTCATTTAATTCTCTCATCAATCTAATGAGATAGGTAATATTAATTATTCTCACTTTATGGATAAAACTAAGAGATAGGAAAATTAGGTAACTTCCAAAGTTCACAGATAGTTAGAGATAGCACTAAGATTTGAACCCATGTAATGTAACTCCAGAATTTGGTTTAACCACCATAATATAATGAGTTGGTCAAGTTAATTAACTTCTCTGAGCCTTTGTTGCTTTATGGAAAAACATATGTAACAGCAAGTCATGGCATGCTTTTAAATTAGAAAATGTTGGGATTAAATTAGAAAATGCATATAAAGATCCTGGCATACGATGACTATGCTCAATAAAGCGTATCTCTCTTCCTCTGGCCTTAAATTTTCCTGCATTTATATCTTGTCTTGTGTTTAAAAATCCCTTCACTCTAGAAAGCCTCACTAAAACATTGAGGCTTAGTGATTTTAATATAATTATTTTTGTAATTATTTACTTAATATTAATTTCTTTTGATAATCTCTAAGCTTCTTGTGGGCCAGAACCTGTGTTTTTTCAGGTTTTTCTCAGCATTAATCTTAACCCATAGCATAGAGTAAGGTCTCCATTTTTTGAAATTAATCAGTAAATAGATTTATAAATGAGTGACTTTTATTTTGAGTCAACAGATAAGGAACTGAGGCACAATGACTAAATGACTTGCCCAGGTGTATGCACTTCATGGGCAAGTGTAGACTCGTGTATCCAGGTCTCCATAATTTCATTTTTTGTTTGTTTGTTTGTTTCCTTTTGGAAAGCAGTATTGGATGTAAACAGAGGCATATGCAATCTTAAGTTTACAATCTCCCTGATAAACTTTAAATCAAATTCAGGTATTGAGTATTACTGACCTCCATGGCCGGATTCCATAGATGGATCCTTATCAATATCTGAGAATTATTGACCCCCAATAGCCTTTATTTGGAGTGAGCGTCTTAGGACCAGGCAGATGAATACCTTTGTAGCTCGGTATTTAAGGGGTCAGTGATTTATGCAAAGTGACTTCACATTTAGACACACATAACTTGCACTTCAAAAAGCAAAGAAAAAAAATCCCACCTTCATTTCTCCTGCTGTCTCACATTCCTGGAAACTGATGAGAAGTATCTGTGTAATTTAAACCTAATGACAACTAAAGTACAGTCATTACCTACTTTTATTGAATTGTCTTCTCTCTTATGGACTAATTGAAGGCATGACACATTGCTACAGAAATCTCTGTGCTTATCCCCAACCAGTCCTGACTCCTCCTGCCCAGGATTTGCTGTCTTAACTATACAGACACTGATCTTGGACTTAGAGATACACATATGGGACCAGTTCTGGGTTGGCCACCAACATACTGAATGACTTCAAGAAAATGCCTGAACCTCTCTCTGCCTCACTTTCCTCACATATAAAATGTGGGTAATAATTTCTACCCTGGCTTCTTCAAGGATAAGTAAAATTTCAATGAGGTGATTTACATAAGAGTCCTTTGAATGAGACAATAAAACATAAATTTAAAACAAGAAGATGTACAAATATAAGCTATTATTATTACTATAGAGTTTTTAAAAGGAAAATACACCCTACTTTGTATTGAATTTCCTTTACACTATAAATTAAAAGTCTAGATTTACAAGTTAACCAATGATCAACTCGTCATCTTCCAGGAATTACCATCTTCTGGTCATTCTGGCTTCTCTCTGAATGCCAAAGTTCTAATCAGTCACTCTTTACTTCCTGGTCTCGTATAGATTCTTGGTTCCTCTTTATTTATACATTCTTTCCCATTTTCATGGTACCACTTCAAACTTTCCTGTTTTCTAAAAGGTTCTACTGTTTCCTCTCTCTCTCACACAAACTGATCTTCATAATGGCTTTCCACTGCCTAGAGAAAATTCCAAATCCCCTTAGATCTCTAAAATTTGAAACTATCAAGACATGACTGCTTTGTATTTTTACTTTTCATAAAGAAACCCTCTGTCCCCCAAATGTGATAGTCCTACTGTCCCCTCAAAACTTTAATGTGGTTTATTAGAGTACTTCACACATTCCTTTCCTTCTCACCCTACAAACCATTCATCACATTTTTTATTCATTTTATGAAAACTCCTTAGTCATCATTCCTCTCCCTCTCTTGGAAATGTCTGTGAGCCCACACTGTCCTTAGCCCAACATGTCTGAGACTGATTTTTAAGGTCCTCCACAATGATCTTAGTTTATCCACTCCACCCACACTTCTTCTCCCAACAAGCCATTCTCATCAAACTTGAACACCACCTTGCTTCCTGATACTGCTCCCTGATCCTCCTTTTTTTTTAATTTTTTTTTTTTGTGGTTCAATTTCTCTGCCTGCCCCTTCTCTACTTATCTAAATTCCATCAGTTTTTATTACATTAGCTCATGTAAAGTCTTCCCATGAAGCTTTCTCTATTGCTGTGTGTTTTTCTTTACTGACCTTCAAGAATTCAGAGGAGGTTGCATAGCCTAGGAGAGGCAATAAGGCATCCTGTTTATAGAATTGCATTTGGCATCACGCTGACCCCGGGGGCTGGCATCTCAGCTTGGTGAGTCCTTGGGAAAAATCACATAACTCCTTGAGCTCCCTTATCTGTGAAGTAGGAATATTAATTATAACCTTACATAGATGGTAGTGATTGAATGAGGCAATTTATATAAAACATCTGCCACATAATGGTCATTCAATAAGTGGTAGCTACTATCATTATGAGCAGCGCCTCTATTGCTCATTTGGCATCCACCATATGCCACCTTGTGTTATGACTGAACTACTTTATGGGTGTATATCTGCCTCCTCTAAAAGTGGCTTTCATGGGCGTGCTGTGTATTACACTTATTTTGAATGTCACTGTGCAATGACATTCCCATTTATTAGAAACCAAAGAAGCTCATCCCTTGAAAAATTCATTGCAGGAGTATGCCTTGTTACCGTAAGCACATACAGTTAACTGTATATTACCAACATGTACAAAGTGTCGCTAAGTAGAAATCCTTCTCGATTGACGTTGGCATATTCATTGAGAACCACTTTACAGCCCTACCCTGTTGCTTGATGACATCATTTAAAACTTAGGAAGGGACTCAGACCATATCATGGGGTGATAGAAGATGATCAAGTCCCCTCGTTTCAACCACACGGAAACAGACTGTTTCACAACGTATATATGCAATGAGCACATTGGGGGATTCCTAATCACTCTGAAGTCTGGGAGCTCTTGCTATAGGGGCAGCTGAGCAGCTTTGAGCCACCTTCTTTACCTCATTGAACCCCAGTTTACTTTTTAAATATAAATTATGTTAGTTCTTCCACTGGAGCTTGCTAAAGCTCTGAACCCATTAGCTGTTACAGAAAAGCTGCCTAAAAGCCATGGTCATTATTATCCTTGTTATGTCAGAGGATGTGATGACTATGCTCCAGACAAGATGACATCCTACACCAGCTGGATCCATCGTAAAGAGTAGTCTGTGGACCAGCAGCATGGGTATCCTCTGAGAGCTTATTAGAAATGCAGAGTCTTGGGCTCTGTGGCTAAACAGCTGGATGCACATCTGCATTTTGACAAGAACCCCTAGATGATTGTAAGGTACCTTACAGTTTGGGAAGCCCTGGTGTAAATTATATTCTGCATCAGTGGGTGGAAGAAGGGGACCAGGACCCTGCCTGTCTGACAAGCTCCCAAGTCGTACCTATATGGTAGACCCACAGATCACACTGTGAGCAGCCGGTGTGGATTATTGGACCCAAACTTGGCTCAATTTGAAATCAACTTGGGAAGGGGTGACATCAACTATGGGAAACTGGATTCCATTTTCATAGATTTCATTGGAATGGGCTGCAGTCTCAGCCTAGCATTTCTAACATTCGTTAGTTTGTTGTAATACATATAAAAATTTGAGAACCGTGGCCATGGATTAATTTGGTTGGAAACCTTTTTTGTTTTAATCCACAAATCAAGAGTATAATTTCAACCATGACATTGTATGAATCATAAATTTTTTAAAAATCCATCATTGAGATTTTGCTAGAGATATTTTGACAGAAAAAAATTGTAAACATAAATATGCACAAACACACAGACATATAGAGAAGTTTAAATCCTTTTACCTCCTGACTTGGTCATGCATAAGAATAATAAAAGTTGAAAGCCTGTGAAAGATACTGTTTCAAGGGAGAGTTAAGACATAGACAGAATTGAAATAGTTTGAAAGGACTCTTTGCTGAGCCCTTGAAACATTAGGGAATCTGCACATGATGCATCTGCATTACCAGATTTTACATAAGATTTAAGGTTGAGCCAGGTAAATTGTTAACAATGTCAGATCTGATTGTTGCAATATGTTCTAAATCATAGCTGCCAGGGATGGATCTTACTGACTTTTGCATCTTCCTCCCCAAATCTCTAAAGAATGATAGATGGACATATTCTTTTCCAAAGTGCAAAACAGGAATTTATTGAGAAACAAGTGATACTGTAGTGGGCAGGCTTGTGGGAAAATATTCCACCTACTGTATATGATTACACGGGTAGCATTCAATAGCAGGGAACTATTGGCTACATTTTGCTTCTGGCATCCCTTTTAACATTGGAGTTAATAATGGCCTTTACATAAGTGTGGGCTTAGTTTTCAATATATATCCATTTGCTTCCCAAACTCTATAAAAGGAGTATAGGATCCTTTAGAACACCTTTTTCTACAACAGCAGAGATAATATCTATTTATATTTTTCTTTGAAATAGTCCTCCATCCTTGGCCCTCATTTCTCCACTTTGGCTCTAGACGGGTTGCATCCTGATCTGTACCATTAACCTCCTGGAACTTTTCTTCACTCCTGTGGTTGACCCAATGTTTCCTGAATGAAGAGCCTGTGTCTTTCTTGATCTATTCCCTCATTTTGGGAAGGCACAACTTCAAGCGATTTTCTGAGAATGATACATGTGAGGAAATCTCGAGACCTTGAATTTCTGGAAAAGGTAATTTGTTACCCTCCCACCTGATTGGTAATTTGGCCAGGTATGGCATCACATGTCAGAACTAAATTTCCCCTTAGAGTTTCCAAAGCATTGATTCATTTTCATTCAACCTGTAGTATTGCTACTGAAAAATCCTAAATCATCTACTACCTGTTCTTTTTGTTTGTTTTCTAGGATATTTTCGGAACTTATTTTTATCTGTGTCTTCTAATCTTTATGTTACAGGTCTGACATTAAATATATGATTGGAAAGTTTGATGTTTGGATGAAAATCATTTAGTGATTGGTAAGAGTCTTGGCAGTTGTGCTGTGGGAATTCCAAATGGTTGTATCTTTGAGTCTTTTTCTCTTATGTATTCATTTTTGAAAAGAAGGGATGACACACTTTGTGTGGATCTTTATTATTTTTTTCATCCTTACCTGAGGATATGTTTATTGATTTTAGAAAGAAAGAAGGGAAGGGAGGAGAAAGAGTAAGAGAGAGAGAGAGAGAGAGAGAGAGAGAGAGAGAGAGAGAGAGAAATGTGAGAGAGAAACAGAAGTTGCCTTCTATATATGCCATGGCTGGGTATGGAGCCTGTAACCTTTTGCTGTTTGGGACTATGCTCCAACCAACTAAGCCACCCAGCCAAGGCTTAACATCTTTGTTTTTATCACAGCACCTCTCACTCACTAAATACCATGCCTAGTGTTCCCTAGAATGGAACTGCTTTGGTTTGCATTTCTTAGAGAATAAACCTCATGTTGGGGTGAAGAAAGCATACTTGCTGGACTGGGTGGAATAGAGTCCAGGACCAGTGCTGACTTTTCTACCAATGTCTTCCCTTTTGATTTCTTCCAGTGCTTTACTGTTTTCTTCTGTGGTGTTGGTACCTGAGCTCTGGAGTTCTAATTGACTTGCACAAGCATTTGGGATTCAGGTTTCTTAGCAAAACGAATTCCTTCCTGCGCTTTCCACATTACGAAAACTTCCTGTGGTCTCCTCTCCTGGTCCCCTATATATGTTTACAATTTATTTTTATTTTCTTCCTTGTATATTAATGGGTTTTGATGAGGTCTGAGAGGTTAATTTATAACTCTAATTGACAATGTGCAATTGAAAATTTTTAAAGTTATTACTAAGTTGTCAATTGTTACATAATTAGCCGAATACATGCACATTGTCTTTATAGAAGGTGTTAATTATATCTCATATAAATGAATATATTTTATATATTTTTATTGAATTTATTGGGGTGACACTAGTTAATAAAACCATCCTGTTTTCAAGTGTACAACTCAACAAAACATCACCTGCATACTGCATCGTGTGCTCATGCTCAAGGTAAAGTCTCTTTCCATCCCCATTTATCCCCCCTTTGGCCACTTCCACCTCCTCCCACCCCCTTTTCTTCTGGGTATCACCATACATAACAGCATATATTTTAAACCAGTAGAGAGTATATTCTGACCATTACCAATAAAAGTCATCTGATCACAGTGCATGAAATCCACTACTGGAAAGCTGGCTTTTTTTTTTTCTTTTTACCTTGTAAGCTTTTCTAATATGAGTCTCATAACTGCCTCAAATTCTTTGTAGAATATGCTGTAGGATATATATATATATATGAACAATAAATGAATGTCTGTTGTTTATTAACATAATGGAGCAACAAGAAACAATTTTTTCTCCAATCAAATACAGTGTGCTCTTTGGACATCTGATCAAATACAGTTGTGCTCTTTGGAACATCTGTTTGAGCAATAAAATATGTTGACTCCAAGGGCTTTGTGCAGCCTGTACCACCAGAATGTCAAGTTAGCTTCAAAGGCTGACCAGAGTGAATGAACCACTGGTGTTTTCCACATTTAGTACAAAGCAATTATCATGCAGCTATTACAAGCATGAGGTTGGATTTGAGACTTCTGGGCATTGCTGAGTTTTGACAGTGGCGTACAGGAAAAGGAGGACCAGCATGAAAAATCCCCATGCCCTCAGCAGCCATTCATCCTGCTCTAATCCACCACAGTACCTCTGGACTTCGCCAATATTGATAGCCCTCTTTATCCCAGTGAGTTCTGAAAGCTGTCTCATTAATGCACTGAATGGATAGTGGTGTTTAACCGATGCCATTTTCCAGGTCTCCCTTATCAATGTGTAATAATCCATCATGGAAGTCAATTTCATTCCTAGGCATTGCTCACTACAGAATGTTTCTTCTAGAAACTAAAGCTGCCCTTATACTTTCCTTTATCATCACTCTTTCCCTCTCTCACAATGAAGGTGTGCCTGTCCTCCCTCTCTCTCTCTCTCTCTCTCTCTCTCTCTCTCTCTCTCTCTCTCTCTCTGTCTGTCTCTCTCCCTCTCTCGCTCTTGCTCTCGCTCTCTATCCTCAGGGCTCATCTTTTCACTGCTTATAATGTGTTTGACAGTCATGGATGCCTCGCTAGACTTCAGCTCATGGTTTAAGCAATGTAAGGCCTGAGCTTTCCTGATAGATTAGAAGGTGCTTTGTAACAAGGGGAAAATCAAATCAAATGCCTGTCATAGGTCATTCCAAGCTGTGTTGGAAGGCAGAAAGGGAATGAGACACAAGCAATTTCTGGGAGAAGGTAAAACGCAGTGTAATGAAAGATGCAAACACCTGGAAAACAATACAGCCGCAATCCTAAAGCTCTGGAAGGATGTTCTCTGCTATTGATAACCCACTGAATTTTAACAAGAATACGGCACAAATCTAGAAAATATAAGATCGGAAATGGTTAACAAACTACAATGTCTCCGCTCAAAGGATGTTCAGGGGGCCACTAAAAATGTTGGCTCTGACAAAATAGAAATAGTATGGAAAATGCATATTAAGCCATAATAAGTGGGAGAGTGTTATAAAAATGGAAACACAGTAGGATCACATTCAACCTAGTCTAGGTAAGTGGTAGAAATCCATAGGTAATTTCCAATATTTTCCACATTCTCCTTTAAAGTACAAGCTACCCTAATTTTATTGAGAAAAAAAAAAGTGATTTATGTTTTCCACAAAGAAAAAGTCTAAGCAAGCTTTCGGCCCCAGAGGAAGATTCAAACTATAAAAGCATGAGAAATACAACTGAGTTTATTAGGTATCCTGGGCCTTCAGTCTAATGGAAATGAAACCAAAGAAAGAACCAAGATTAATGAGAAAGGCAAAGTCACAGTGGAGGTTTATCAGAATAAGATTAAAACAGCTAATTGAGTAAGTTAGAAGCAGTTTGTAAAAACACTTAAAAATCGAGGAGAAAAACCTCTTTGGATGTCAGGGATATATGATCATTTTATAAAAGATCATTTTCCCTTAATTTTCAGTTTAATTTTAAAAGGTCAGAGGTGCCCAGAAACATGAAATATATGGAGAGGGGGTCTAGGAACCAATTTGGAAAATGTATGGATAATATATTTCTTAAGTAAGAATTAATTAAACTATGATACATGAACCTGTTAGTACTATGCGGCCATAAAAATGATAAATATCAAAATTACAGAAGCATAAAAATGCCTACAAAATAGGTAAATAAAAAAATGCCACATGACGATATGATGATATGTAAACACTGATTACAACAATGTGAAATTTAATGTGTACATAGAGAGATGTAAATAGTTATGCTAAGGGGAAGACTATAAATATTTTTCTTTACAACTATTTAATACTTAACACAGTTTTATTTTGTAAGGAATATTACTGATATAGGCCAGATGCATGAAAACACTGTGGATCAAATTATTTACAAACTGGAATAGCAAAGGAAACCCAAGATGGCATTCTAGGGTATTGGGGTTATTTTGAAGGCTCTCTAGTTGAAAGACAATAGAGTGCTGAGGTGGGGAGCAACGGCCTCCGATGGGAGCATCCAGCAACTGACTTGAAGACATTTGCTTATTTAGAAGAGGGTGGGGGAAAGAGGGAAAGAACTTGTTTATACCAAGCCCCTTCAAAATACTAAGCTATGTCCTAAATACCTGGTGTATAGTATCTAGTTTAATTCACTGAGTGTTATTAGCTTCCCCATGCCTGTGCCACCTTTACATTTTCTTTCATTGTCCTCTCATTTGAGAAACACTAAAAAACAAAAATCACATAAAACAGCAGTGTCTCCCCATGGCCCTTAGAATGACAATCACACTCGCTTCCACCAGCCTAGGAGTTCTCACACATGATATGGTCTTGGTGGCCTTTCAGACTCACTCACCCTGGTTCATTCTCATTCAAGATTTCCTCCTATTTCAGGGCCTTGATGTGATAGTAGGTTTATTTCACCTCTTCATGGCTAGCTCTTTAGTTTTCAACTCTATTCAAATATTATCTCTTCAGAGAGGTTTTTTTCCATTACCTTCTCTAAAGTATGCCTCCACCACCACCACCCACCCACCCCATAAGCTAACTCCCTTTACACGACTTATCACAAATGGTCCATATCCTATATAATAAAAGGCTAATATGCAAATTGTCCTCTCGGGAGGTCAACCGACCAGGAGTTCAACTGCCTGCTATGACGTGCACTGACCACCAGGGGGCGGCTTGAAATGAAGGAAGGCCCCAGCCAGAGTTGAGGGAAGGAAGGCCCTGATCGGCCCTGATCGCTGGCCAGGCCTAGGGACCCTACCCATGCACGAATTTTGTGCACCAGGCCTCTAGTTTATTTATATGTAGCTTCTATTTCATGAGACTTTAAATTCTATAAGGATAGGGATATTATCTGTTGTTGCTAGCCATTTTATCTACAGTGCCTTACACGGCCTCTAGCCTATAGTCGGTGTTAAATAAGTATTTTTAAAATTACTTCCTGATTGACTGATTAAGTGAAAGAAATAATCAACCCCTTCCCTTCTAGCTCATGAAGTATTTATTAGAAGCTATTATGCCTAGAGATACCACAAGATTTCTGGAACCATGGAAATGACATATCTTTTATTTGTAGGTTATTTTAATTTCTTCTAGATACCTGAGGGTTGGTCTAAGATAGAATAAGAGGTCTAGGTAAATCAGCTACATGTTCTATGCCTGAACTAGCTGTGTGGCTTTAAGTTAGTTCTTAAAACATCATCTGTTGTCCCTCACCAGTATTTAATGGGTTATCAGTAAGTTCAAGGTATTAGAATAAATTGTTTTAATGTATTATTGATGTTATTCTTGTTATTTAACAGTTTTCATTTTTTAAGGATTTCAGAGGATGGTTGACATAATTAGTCATTATGTGGTTACTTTTTTTTATATAACTACTTGGTGTGGATTACAATCAAATTTCATGATAAATCTACTATAAAATTATCAAACTTTTATTATGTGCAAACTCAAAGAATCTCTTTAATTTTCCCATATCATAGTATCCAGTTAACAGCATTGTAGAATAGCAGAAGATGGGAAGTACAGAAAAATGGTCAGGATAACCCTATCCAGAATGAACTTGAATGTTTGTGTCTCCATAAATAACAAATCCCACAAATATCATAACATAATATCAGATTGAATTGGTAAACAGGTCCTAACTTCTGTCCATTCCATTTCCAGAGTAAAAGTCAATTTTTCTGTTCTTATGGAGTAGGGAAGGGGAAATGTGGAAGGTAGACTGAAACACAATCATTTCAATTATCCTTGCAAGAACACAAATGCCACATCTTATATGGTTAAATAGTTTGGATACCCCTTGTAGATGTATGACAAGATATTGCTGTACTAATGAGAGAGAGGGAAAAACAAACAAACAAACACCTTCACCTCTCCTGACTATATGTCACTGATAAAGCAAAAACCAAGATTTTACTGTAAACCCATGGTCTTCTAAGAGAACCTTCCAAAGAAAGTTGTCTGAGCATCATTTTTGGTGTTGTTGTTTGTGGATCTTTTGTCTGATCTTCTTAAGAAGTGATAACTTTTATAGCTTTGTCATGGGCACTTGAACTTGATCACAACTGGTTTCTGTTAAGATGGTGTGATAGTCAGGACAGGCTAGATTCTGGTGTGATAACAAACAATTCCAGAACTTCAGTGGTTTTAAACAATGATGTTTCATTTCTCACTCACATGACATGTGAATGTAGGGTCAGCTGGGCCCTCTGCTGCATCATTGTCATTGTCATCACGTTGAAGTGTAGGCTGACAGGGCAGTTTTCATGGAAAAGGGAGAGCAGAGACTGTGGTGAGTCATGCATTTATTTTTAACATTCCCACACAGGAGTGCCTCACATCAGTTTTCTTGTAGTTCATTGGCTTGGTAAGTCAATTCTGAATGCAGGGTGGCAGGAGAGCAAAAATCTTCCTGTAGGAAGAGGAACTAGATAATGGTGAACAGTAATACAGTCTACCTGGTAATTAAGGGGAAGCTTGGAATCCTGACTCCTTGGCTTGATTTGAGAAACCACAAACATGTATGCATATCCTATATAATAAAAGCCTAATATGCAAATTCTTCCCTCGGGCAGTCATTCAACCGGGAGTTCAACCACTCACTATGACGTGTGCTGACCACCAGGGTGAGGCGCAGAACATGGCGGGCATCGGTGATGTGCTGCGACCTCTCACCGGCTACCTGGGGACGCGGGTGACGGGTATGGAGGTGCGGTGAGAATGCAGAGTGTCCACCGAGCTCGATCTCACTCTCCCTGCTACCTTTCCCCAAGATGCCAGGGCTTGTGTCCTGGGGAAGCCCCCATGCTCAGGTGCTGGTCGCCCGTGAGGAGCCCACCTCGCACCCGCATGGTGTCTTCTGGGTGAGCCAGGCTGCAGCTGCCAGGACCGCAGGGGCCAATCGGGCTCCCCGTGAGTTCGCGCAGGAGCCAGTCTACAAGGCTGGTGGGGAGAGAGCGTGCTGCCTGCCTGGCTTCTGTGTAGTACTGCTGGGTGGCCCAGAGGCCCACGCTGCGCCCCGGCCCATGGCGTCTGGCCACGTTCACCGCATCTCTGCGTGGGGACTCTGGCACGGTGACTAAGTGGAATGGGGTATGAATGGGGTGTGCAGGGGGCCAGGAGCCTAGGTGCTGCCCAGAGCCCAGAGGTCACCTGGGACCTGCCCTTCCATGCCAGATGCTCACGCTTCAATCACTAGCCAGGCCTAGGGACTGTACCCGTGCACAAATTTCATGCACCGGGCCTCTAGTGAAGATATATAAAGACATTCATGGAGTGTGTGTGTGTGTGTGTGTGTGTGTGTGTGTGTGTGTGTGGTGAATTCAAGTCTGGAAATAATTCCACTCACATCCCCATGGTGCAGAGTACTATTTGGAGGCTAATAATTTCTTTTCTTTTTTTGTATATTATCTCTATTTTTACATTTTTTATAGTGAAACTTTGTGTTCACCGCATAGCTATATCATGTTGTTATTCTAAAGCAACTGGTTGAATATTTGAAGTCTGATCTCTGGTTCAGCTCTCCTGGGGACTGAAAGAGATGGGCCACAGGGTCTTCTGAGATACTACTACCCAGATGAATCAAACCCATACCTCCCATGATCAGCCACCTTTGAAACAGAGGCCTTTCCCCACTCATGGCAAGCGATGCTTGTATGAGCAGGGCTTGAACCAGATCTCTTAACACAGTTTAAGGAATGTGCTCTGGGGAGCTGCTACTAATGGTTGCTCAGGTTGCGATGCTCTCGTACATAACACACCATTGCAGCCACACAAGTGTAACGAGGAGCAGTAAATAGGACAGCTGCAAAGTGCTCTCTGGAGAAAGATGCTCACATAAGTGGAAAGTGGCCACCACGTGACTCACCCTCATTGCAGTCTTTGGATTGCAGTCTCAAGGTCCTTCCTGAGCCCTGCTAAGTGGAATGAATTTTGGAAATGCAATTTACATTAACTGCCTTTTACTTATCTGTGGATGACAAACCGAGCTCTTGACAAATTTTCTCCCCTGTGATGCACTGTGTGCTAATTGACTGGCGAGGGTTAAAGCTCTGTAGTAAAGAAAGCGTGTTTATTACTGGAACTCCATTCTGGCTTATTTTCATAATGATATTTTATGATGATGCAGCTGGAGAGAAAAGGATTGTGGCAGCTACGGGGTGTATAGGGAGTGCGAGACTTGTGACGCCTTTCTACCTTGTCACCTTATATTGGCATAGCATATGCACAGTATACATAATAAAAAAATGAATGAGAGCTAATGAGAAACAAAATGAGGCAAATAAGAGTAAGAATGTCACATGGCGCCCACATAAGGTTGGTCACCACACACATGCCTTAAAGGACGGTACCTCTGCCAGCCCACACTTCAGGCTGTGGGCACTTGGACAGTGAATGGAAGAGGGAAGCACACTCATTTTATAACACACAGTGACCAAAATATTCCAATGGCAACAAATAGCACTTAGGAGTCAAGTTATTCCTGATAGAGAAAACACTAAGAATGATCCCTCTTGGGCTTGACATGGAGTCAAGCGGCTTGGGTTTGAGTCTAAGCTCTGGATTTGGCTGGCTGTGTTATTTTGAGTGAGGCCACTGGAACTCCTTCGGCCTCTCTCTCACCGCTATAGTCATGCACAGCTTACAGACGGGGTTATGTTCTGAGAAATGCATCAGCATGCGGTTTCCTCATTGCTGGACCATCAAAGTGTGCACTCACACAAACCCATACGGTATAAGCTGCTGCTGTCATCATATACACTGTACTTGACTGGAAGCTCAAGAGGTTTGTTTGCACCAGCATCACCACAAACACGTGAGCAATTTAGCTAAGTCTTGATGGGTGGCTTTTCTTTTCTGTAATGCAAGTACCTGGCTTAAGCTTTGATTGCCACTTTAAAGAGGCATCCGGTTCAAAGAAGAATGTCTCCAAGAATCGCCTGGCCTGGCACGATTAGATAAAGAACCGAGCCGCCTCCCTCGGAGGAGGCCCCTTTGTTTTAGAGATCTTGGTGGATTTGATAGCTGACCTTTTGGGCTACTTGGTTCTCTTCCTGTGTTTTTCATTCCCTGCTCTTACGTGTTAAATGTGAGCTTGAGAAACCCTCAGTCCCAACAAAAGCAGAACCCCCAGCCCCACTGTGCCTGCTCTCTCCTTCTCTCTAATCACCTCCCTGTGTGCCCACAGAGGGCCTTGTGTGCTCCAGGGCCTGTACATAATAGACTCTTTTTCTTCAAAGTTTCCCAAAGGTTATTGCTGCCGGGCATCTTGCAATCTTAATAAGAACCACTGGGTGGGTCCCGTTGTAACATTGGTTTACAGGAGGGATATTTCTGTGGAAAGCTGAAAGCCGGGGGGCTGGGGCGGTGTGTGTGTGTGGGGGGTGGTACAGGTGAGTGCCCCAGGCATCTCTAGCCCAATAGCATGACTATCTACAGATTGAGACAAGCACAAAGCAGTAATGCTTTGGGCCAGGACTCACACAGTTACAGTTACTAGCGTTAGGAACATTCTGTCCATTGGAAATGTTGTTATACAGTAGGTGACTGTAGCACTCATCTCAGGATCGATTTGAGGATTACCTTGGGCAGTTTAAAGGGAAATCATTGTGCCTATTCATAACAATTTACTGACTCTTCATTTTTAATTGTTTCACAATAATGTCCTCATGTATAAAAATAACATGTTTCAGAGCACACAGACAGAGATAAGGTGATAGAAGCATAACGATGGATTTGGTCAGTAGCTGCAATTCTGAATAGCAGAAGGCTGGGCAACACCGTATGGATTGGGGGGAGAAGGTTTTGGGGGAGTACATTTGAAGTAGTTGGTGCAATGTTGTTCCTCTGCATATGTTACACAGGAATTTGCATAAAATGAAAACAAAAAAGAGAAAAAAGGGGTTCTTTACCAAATAGGTTTGGACAATTCTAGGTTAATTAACTGAAAGCTTTTCGTTTACTGCGTGAATTCTCAGAGGTTTTTGTACGTGGTTGTGTATTCTGAATCTCCAGCCAGGGTATGATACGCATCATTTCCCAAACGTGGTTGCCTAAAGAATTCACAGGAGATCTTGGGGAATTTATGTCCCAAAAGACACACTTAAGAAATGCTGACTGAGGGAGGTGGCAGAATTGCTCTTCCTCCAGGCAATGGGTCATAAATATTGTTTTTATCTGACTCCAGTTAAACATGTTGTTTATTTCTCAGCCGAGTTGGAATAAGGGATAGACATTCTACCATAAATATTGAAGAGTTTAAAACCAACTGGTTTTGGTTAAATCTATATTTTAAAACCAACTGGTTTTGGTTAAATATGTAAACTCCTTCATTTTTTTTTTACCCTGAGTGTTGGTTCCCTGGGGTTTTGGGGGAGTATTACGGAATTCTAAGATATCATTCCTGCTGAGTTTTCCGTGTCACTGATATACACCTATACAGTTTGATTCTATCCATCAATACATGCATATCCATGCTAATTTTTTTAAAAGTCCCAAATTCCTAAGTATACAAATGAAAAAGGTACAGAAAGAAATTTTTGTTATCATTAGGCCTTACATTTCTCTGTCCTTCCTTTCACTGAATACTATATAAAGATGTAGTTTAAAAAATAGGATCAGCTAGTATCTATCTATCTATCTATCTATCTATCTATCTATTATACCTGCTTTTTGTACCTTAAAATGTCTCCTGTGGATCTTTCTTTGTCTCTTTGTTTCATTGTATTGTCGATAAAAGGAGGACCTGTGTAAGTAAACACAGTTATTTTTTGTTTGTGAGAATGGTGTCCATTTTGTAAGCCATCAGGAGGCTACAAACACCCATGTTCTCTGGAAGAGAAGTAGTATTCTCCACCCAAAAGAGCATTCAGCCCAGGGAGGTAAGCATCTTATCTCTTGCTGAGCTAATGAGTCCCTTGAGATGTACAGGTACAGGATGTTTACAGACACCTTCTGAGTTCATGCTCCGGGCAGTAATAAACTTAGATTTGCCTGCTTATTTCTCCTGGTCTAAACATCAGGAGGGTTTGTCCTCCCTGATGCCGCTGTGACCAATCCCATTTTCTGCTTTTCAGGCATCTCTCCATAACTCACTGCCTGTCAACTCTAATGAGTATTAACGAAGGCAATAACTTGTGTGCCACTTGTCTTGTTTGAAGAGGTGCGTGACATCTATGGTCACCACTCACTGGGGGAAGGGATGACTTCTGTGCACGCCAGCTAATTGGTGTCGAAACACATCACCTCGCATTGCAGAGAGGGGCACAAATCAGAATGCCAAAGGCTAGTACCAGTCTCTGCCCCACCGGGGCCCAGCTGGTCTTTCAAAGTTGCCAATATTTAGCATTTAGGAACCATCCCCTCCCTCCAGAACCCAAACAAATTTTGCTTTAAATTGCCTTCATCTTCAGGCCAAACAAATTTCAGGGACTCAGATAACTGAGCTCATATAATTGTGGCAGATGTCAAGGCTGCCTTCCTCTTTCCTGTAGCCAAGGGCAAGAGGAATGGTGCTGAATGTAGAACCAAGAAGGAAGGTTAATTATGGCAAGGGAACAGCCTCCGCTCCACCGAGTCCTTCCCTCTGGCTTTGTGTGGTGGTTGTTAGCTGCCTTGATTCTCAGGCCCTTAAACTATGCATTTCTTAAACTTACAAGAAAATAAGATGAACAATTCACTTGGAAGGCAACCTCTTCATTTCAGAGGGTCCCTTGCAAGGCTCTGTGAAACGTCCCCTTAGAAAGAACTCTTAGAAATTATTTCTTATTGAACAGGACTGAACAGGAATAGAGAGCATGGTTTCTAAGAGACCAGTGAGTTCCACTCAGATTCATTCCAGGACCGCTTACTACTGCTCATTTCTGCCAGAAACACACTTCTTCCAGGTTTCGCGGCTCCTTCTCATGCTGCTTGTCTCAATTAAAAAGCACCCCTCACCATCTCCACCTTTATCCAATGCCCCCTCTCTTAGCCTCTGCCACAACATCCTGTTTTGTTACCTTATAGCATGTGTCCCAATCTTTGGTTATTTTGGTTCATTAATTGTTTTAATTGCACAGGATCTGTGTCCTCCATTAGAATACAAGCTCCAAAGAGGACAGGGATTTTGCCTAAATTGTGCACCACCACGTTATCTGTGCAAGCACGTGTGTATTAGTCAAGGTTCTCTAGAGAAACAGATCCAATAGAATAAAAAGGAACACATAGGAAAGATTTCTTATAGGAATTGGCTCATGTGATTCCAGGGCCCCAGAAGTCATTCCTTCTGGTGTGTGCAAATGGGAGACTCGGGGAAACCAGCTGTGCAGTTCAGTCCAAGTTCAAAGGCCTGAGAACCAGGGGTCTGTGGGTGTAAGTCTCAGAGTCCAAAGAATGAGGAGCACCATTGTCCAAGGGTGGGAGGAGAGGGATGTCCCAACTCAACCACAAACAGCAGATTTGCCCTTCCTTTGATGTTTATTTTATTCAGGCTCTCACAGGAGTGGAGGATGCCCACCGGCATTGGGGAGGGTGATCTTCACTCAGTCTACGGATGCAAATGCTAATCTCTTCCTGAGACACCCTCACAGGCACACTCAGAAACAGTGTTTTACCACCTGCCTCGTCATCCCTTAGCCCAGGCAAGTAGAAGCATCAAGTCCATCATCACACCACCTCTGCTTCCCCTCTGGGCAGGGCTCTGTGGTGCTTGGCCTGAATGCTCTGCCCGAGTCTGGGTTAGGGTTATGGGATCAGCTGAAATAGTCATGCTTCCTTCTTATTGTTCATGCATGTGTCCTATTTTATATATAACAGAGGGGAAAGTCAGCTGAGGACTCAGGGATGGAGGTGGTCTTGGCAGCCAGTCCTATGGTTGCTGAAATGGGGAGAAGGTGCCAGAGGAAAAAAACAGCCCTGCTCTTCCCAAGCAGCAGGTTCCGACTTTTGTTCTAATTTCACTGTCGACACCCAGCGTGCCGCATGGCCTCCTGTGTCACGTTGGCTGCTGGTTTTAAGCACAGCTTAATTAATTTAGTCAGAGATGTACCAGAAGAAATAACGAGAGAAAACTAAGCCAAGTGTTTAACTTTAATTTAAAATGAATTACCCGATTTCTTTTAAGGAAAAGCTCCTTAAGCTTCACAGAGCATTGCAGCTTTTCTCTCTTTTTCTCAGAGACATCTTAATACATGGTGATTTCCACGTGACTGTTAGAAGCTGCTGTTCCTTCCATGTGAGCCTATAAAGTTTGCATGATGACTTTTTCTTTTCTTTTGTTCTTTACCTGCGGTAGAGATAGGAATGAAGTGCTTCTGGGGAATATGAAGCCCCCCTTCTCTGACAAAGTGTTACTTTAGGGATGATGCAACATATTGTGAATTCTCTGTTTGAGACGCTAGAAAGTATTCAGGTTAGAACCCAGCATCACCACCTAAGGGTCGGCCTGTAAACTGTCAACCCAGTTTACTCTGAGATGCTCTGGACGTACTTGGCTATTTGTGGCACATGGGACTCGTGTGCCACAAATGTACTGATACAAATGCTAATCTCTTCCTGAGACACCCTCACAGGCACACTCAGAAACAGTGTTTTACCACCTGCCTTGTCATCCCTTAGCCCAGGCAAGTAGAAGCATCAAGTCCATCATCATACCACCTCTGCTTCCCCTCTGGGCAGGGCTCTGTGGTGCTTGGCCTGAATGCTCTGCCCTAGTCTGGGTTAGGGTTATGGGATTAAAATGTAGATCACTGGCTCCCACCCAAGGCACTCTGTTCTAGTATGTAAGGAATGAAGTCCAGGAATTTTTATTTTTCAATACAAAGGAGGAATTAAGGATACAATAATATGAGCTAATCTCTGTCATGTATAAATATAATAAGTGGATCACTGAAATTGCCTTTTTAAATAGTCCCCAGTCAACCTCTTCTGCACAACTGGATCTTATCCGTTTCCTACTTAAGACCCTATAATGAATCCCTGAATTGTTCAAGATCCTCTTCCAATGCCTTTGTTCAGCATGGAAGACTCTTCATGAGCCAGAATAATGCTTTGCTAAGAGCTTATTAAAAGGGCAGACTACTGAGCCCCATTGATATGTTTCCTAGACCCAGCCAGGAATCTATCCCTAGGTGAGTTTGAAGTCTATCAAAATTTGAGACCTTCTAGCTGAGATTTTCTCTGGCCTATTTCCCACCACTGATTGCACGCATTCTCTGTGGCAACCACCCCAAATCCTTAAAATTCCCTCAACATCTCAGGCTGTTGCAAGTGTTCTGCAGCACCCCACCGTGTCTGCCAACCAGGTCCCTCACAGAGTTAGCCTAGGCCTCATATCTTCAGGAATCCTCTCCTGTCTCCCCAGTCTGAAATCCATACCTCTGTTCTGTGTTCTCATAGCATCCTGTACATATCTTCAGCTAGAACTTACATTGCTGGATAGACATTCTCCAAGTTACCCAGAATTCCTTGGAATATGGAAACATATCTCTTTAACAGACTCTATATCACCAGTGGTCAACACAGGCCTTGCTTGTAGGCATATTCATCTACTTGATCTAATAACTGTTGAATAACTGAGCTAAAATATTGCCAAAATAGTAGTAGGCAAATAACTGTACTTAGAAAGGTATGGGTTTATCGTGAAAAGTTTTTATAGGACAGAGTTAACCTGGGATTATTGCCTAGAGGGGATGGCCTTGACTGAAGAATGTGAAAAAACGGGGATATAATCAGTGGGAGGGAGGTTGAGGAGCATGCGCGTATCCCAGGAAGAGCTGAGTTTGAATGAAGTAGAGAGGGCAGCATGTGGCTTGGAGGGTCAAAGGTCTAGAGAGAGATTTTATTTAGACTACAGAGGCTGAGGATGCTGGTTGGCCTTAGGGTTCTTAGTTTTAGCTCTGAAAATGTCATGTAAAAATTAGCCTTATCCATGCAGCCTTTGCTCACTAGGTATTTCATGTGAACTGTATGAAATCTCTGCTTCCCTGAACAGAAATCAGTGACAGTGATCTATCATCCTATAAATCTTTCCTATTCCTCTTGCTCACCTTGAGGTAACTCAACTCCATGATTTATAGCCTGTTTTTGCTATAGAATGTCAAGGAAAGATGTCAGACTATGAGGACTTCAGTTTGTTTATTCTGTAAAGAAAGCACATATTTTGATCTAGAAGAATGAGAGGGAGATTGAAAGAAAGGATGATAGAAAGGCAGGGATAAAATCAATGAGAGAAAGAAACATTTAACAGACTCTTTGCATTATTTATTTCGAACATGTTTGTTTCTTAAAGAAAATCGAATTAGAGGAGGGTGCCTCTTATTCACGTTTTCTTCAGAAACCTGAAAGTTTGAGATGAGAAGTTCTATGATGGAAAGATGAGTTTTTGAGGAAAGAGAAATGTATATTAAAGAGGATTAAGTAAATTGGCAAGTAAACCCAAAATTTAAAGGTGGGTTGCGCCCCATTTTTCTAATTGCTTTTATAAACCACTAGTTCCATTCTGCATCTTTGGCTACGAGCTGATTGAAGGGGCTTCATCTCTTCTGCCAGCCCCTCAGGTGCCTTCATATCATTGTTTCTGTGTTGTCTGCAGAAAACCATTACCAGGCGCTCTCAGTTGGAGCTCTCCATCAGACCCAGGATAAAACCACATACACATCCCACCACTTCAGGTGGCGCTGATGTTTAGTCCTATCCACTACCTTAGCTTTAGATTAGGTCTAATGAAATTGAGATTTTTGTGGATCAAAAATATTAAATTTCATAATTTCAGAAAATGAAGAAAAACAAAATACCAACAACCTTAAGCAGACGATTCTTGAGATTCTTTCAGTGTTTGAAGATCACCTGGCTTGTAGAGTAGACTTGCAGTAAAAAATTGGTTAATATGATTCCTTCTTAATCCTTTCATAACTTGATTGTATTCTATTATTCCTCTATTAATGTAGATTAGAAATCTAGAAATCAATTAGGCATTCTCCCAACCTATCTAATTTGTTATTCAGTTCTGTCCCTTTCAACATCATAAAATGCATTTTTTAATTTATCTTATAATTTCATTCATAGCATGTACCTAATTTAGAGTTATATTATTAGCATATCTGTAGAAGTGTATCCTGTCCATATATATATATATATATATATATATATATATATATATATATTCAGAGTTGCACTCTTGGTCAAAGAATGAAATCATGAAACCCACCAGGAATGGGTTCAGAATACAGTGAGCCTGACCAGGTCCCATTTGTCATGGTGAGTGAAATGCTATGAACAGGGCACAGACATTACACTCAAAAGATAACTTCAGCTTCTGACCCTCTGTCACTGTGAACAGCCAAAGGAAGGTCATAGCCACAATGAAGTGGGGGTGGTGGCAGGAGATGTGAGAAGAGTGTACACTGTCTGCCCTTCACATGGCAATTCTGGGAACTCATATCCATCTCCTGACTCTGTCAGTTTATACTTTGCACACAGAAAGGATAGAAACACCCTTTTCCCCTTTAATAAGGGTACTTATAGAGAATGAAAATGAGTTGGTTCTACACCTATTCTTTGTGTGGGAGTGATGTGAGCTGAGCTTACAGGTCACATGGGGGTACTGATTCTACCCATGTTACATGAGCTAGTTATAAGAATAGCAGAAATAAGTATGTTTTCTATGAAGAACTAACCATGCAAGGAGTGGGCATGTGTGGGGGCCGTACAAATGGGTAGTTCCAGAGGTAAATAGATAATTAATTCACCTTTTGAGATCAAAAGATATTAACTTGCCAACAATTTTAAAAACCTAATAAGTGATATAAATATTATTAATTAAAAGTCTTTTCTTGGCAATGGCTGACCTTTACTAGAGCTTCAGTTCTGGAAGTTTGCATCTGGATAAGACATTAGACAAAATCTTTTTAAAATATCCCAGTATGCATGTCATTTATCACATACTGGTCCTCTTCTAACTGCCACCAAAGTAACCCTAAGTCTGAACTCCACCCATCTGATTTTATTATCTGCTACTCCCCCATATGAACATGTGCTTCTATTCACTGTCATTCACATGTTGACATCTCCTCCCACCCTCTTCCATCTCTCTGCTGATCCAGCCTCTGTGCCTATAATTCTCCAAGGACAACTTCCCAAACTGCCCAAGTCAATGGTGATGGTCATTTTACATCATGGAAATGCTGAACATATAATGTATTTACTTGTAATAGTTTAAGTGTCCCTAAATTTATCATTGAAAACCCTAGAGTAGGGACCAAATCAAGGAATCTCCCATACTCCCAAAGAGTTAGGCATGTGTTGGGCGGATACTAAAACAACCAGGAAATAATTAAAGGCTTTGTATCATAGTATCTGTATGTGCTGGGGGAGCATCAACTCTTTCTGCCATTAAGTCACTGCCACCTTTGAGTGACAGAAGTATCACAGAGAACACTTGCCCGGAGGAAGAATTGAATTACATGACTCTGTTGAGTATAGTTATGTGCCACAGAATAATTATTAGAAAGCACTGCCATGTGTAATGTTTTATGTGCACATGGAAGTACAGTGGGGCCTTGACTTACGAGTGTCCCGACTAATGATACATTGTGTAGCACTGCAGGTGGTTTGCATTGTGTCTTTGTTCCATTGTGTGCTTTGCTCTCTAGGAACCCTGGGAGACAAAATGTTACCACTAATTAGCTAATATTATTGTGATTTATGTTGCCATACAGAGAGTGAGAACAACTTTCAGAGTGTTAAAAAACCCGTCATCACTTATACAACAGATGTTTTAATAACAACAGGTGCTCGAGTTTAAATGGCCAGAGCCATAACCTGAAGGCAATGCCTTCCTGATGGCATCTCTTCCCTCTTACCTTATAAATGCCCACTTACTCTGCCCGAGGCTTCTCAATTCACGATTATTTCCACCCCATGAGGAGTTAAGTGGCTGGGTTGCCCTTCAAAAGTCCCTATTTGTCATTTTAAGATTTTGTTGCCTGTATGAATAATCACAATAAATATCCTTAATAATTAATTTGCATCCATTTAACATAAAATTATGCCACTGAAACTGAAGGAAATGTCTAGCCCAGATCTTAATGGAGCTGATTACCCCCCCAAATGCAAAATCCCCTTTCAATTAGAACTCTTTGCAGCAATAATTGTAACAATAATTGCACCAACCCACTTACATTTCTCTCTTATCATCCTGAACATGTCTCTCATCTTGGCACTATAGGATATCTCTGTGTTGGCAGGATGTTAGTGAAGCGTGTTGGAGTTAACACTAATTAATTCATGTTGGTCTCTTCACAATCTAATGAAACAAAATTAAACCTGTGCTTTGTTCATTTGGTTCATATTTTCCAAATGAGACAACTAATGGAGACTTCTAAAAGGGCATGTCAACTAGACATAGTCTCCTTGCGATTTCTTTAAGGTTTCCGAAGGGAAAACCCTGACTATCATGCTAATAGTAATGTTAATGAGTATTCAACAAAAAAGGAAATGCATTGTCATATAGTGGCTAAAGATCTTTCAAAACAAATTTCTAGCTATTAATTTATAACCAGGCACCAGTTCCATGATAGAACGAATATTTAAGAAATAAAATAGAAGAGCTAAACTTTGTTAAGGCTTCCTTGTTCATATAAAATAGCAGGGCTTAGATTTGCATTAACAAAATAGTTTTGAAAAGGCAATAATTATCCAAGGGATTTTTAAAAATGAAGCTTTTAGCCCTGGCCAGTGATGCTCAGTAGCAGAGCATCAGCGCATGCACTTAAGGGTTGTGGGTTCAAATCTTTTTTTAAAATGTATTTGATTGATTTTTTTACAGAGAGGAAGGGAGAAGGATAGAGAGTTAGAAACATCGATCAGCTGCCTCCTGCACACTCCTTACTGGGGATGTGCCCACAACCAAGGTACATGCCCTTGACTGGAATCGAACCTGGGACCCTTGAGTCCGCAGACTGACGCTCTATCCACTGAGCCAAACCAGTTAGGGCAATGGGTTCAAGTCTTGATCAAGGGCATGAACCTGGGTTGCAGGTTTGTTCCCTCACTTAGGTTGGGGTGTGTGCAGAAGGTAACTAATTGATGTGTCTCTCACATTGATGTTTCTCTCTCTCTTCCTCTTCCCCTCACTTTCTCTCTCTCTCTCTCTTTCTCTCTCTCTCTCTCTCTTAAAAATGGCTTTTACCCATTTGAAAATAATGAAGGTGAAAATTTCTTTTTATTATTGGCTTAATTTTTATTTTCATTTGTTCATTTATTTGATTAGAGAAGCACTTCCTTAAAAATAGTGGTAATTATGTTGGTTAAAATTGCAGGCAAAATAAAATTCTAACATTTTTTTTCTTTTCTTGTTTATTTTAACCAAGCATAATTGCATGTATATTCTAGGAATTACTCTGCGATATTGGTCAAGTCACTTGCGCTATGTTTTTGTTTTTCCTCTTAAATGTATTGTGTTAATCCATATAACTTCTCAAAGCTACAAATTTTAAATCATATGATTTAAAATACAGCTAAATAATAAGCAGCCAAACACTAAGCAGCCAAAAGTATATTTAGAGGAAAATTCATAGTCCTGTAATTGTAGCACTTATTACTAAAAAAGAATAATAGCTAGCATAGATATCATTTGCTGTATACTATTGATGTAAATATTTATAGGCATAAAATCTGTCTGTAAACGAGGCTATAGCTGCTTTCTTGCCTAAACCAGAAGCCAAAACAGTCATTCTAAAAGAGTAAGTTAAAAAGAAGAAGAAGAAGAAAAAGATGGACTAGCATTTAAGATAATGACAAAATACCCCAAACTAACCAAATATTGCATATTTCAATGCCTTGACCATAGAAAAGTACAAAAAAGCATATGAGACATTCTCTGCTATCAAAAGGCTTTCTGATATAGCAGGAGTGTATAAGCATTGAGTAATTTCTATGTGTCACACTCACATTTTATAAGGAACTAAGAATATTACTTGGGTATTAATTATTGCACCCAGCCCATAAAAATTTTCTGACCTCTCTATAATGAGTCCCCTATCTTATTATTTAGGGTAATGACATTACTTCCCTCTCATAACTAAAGTGGGAAATCACTAAGTTATTTCACTTTCTTTCTTTCCTTAATGTCTCACATTTCATCGATCACCAAGAGCTATTGTTTGTACAGAAACTAACTTTGCAAATAATTTTCATAACAACTTCTACCCTGTTTCGGTCTCAAAACTCCCTGGCCATACAGAACATTAATATTGTTATTCAAATTGCTGATTAAAACAAACAATCAAAAAAGAAGGCTCTAAAATGTGAAGTGGTTTATGTCATATCACATGTGATAGTATTAGATCAGAAATGTAGGTCCTCATGGCATACTCCTCATACATGGCCTGAATAGAACTTTATACCTCTCATTTCTCCCATCTGCTAACCTGTAATACCTAGTTTTCCCAGGACTCTGTGGAAAACTTTAGTGATGCTAAGCACAGGAAAGTGTGTGTGGCTATATATAATTCAAAACAAAAATAAAACTAAACTTGTTCAATATAAGCTGAAAGGAAGACATTGTACACCTAAGCTTCCTCAGGACAATGTTGATGTTTAAAATATATTGTTTTTATTTTTTGTTCTTTTATTTAGTGTTCGTGCTTTATTAGTGCTCTAAGTAAAGGCTTAAATTAACCATCAGTTAACTTATTAATCATATCACTACATTTATGTGCTCTTCCTTTGGAGTTTGAGAGTGATATTATGTATATATGTATACACACACACACACACACACACACACACACACAGACTGAGTGGCCACATTATTATGACCACCCCATCAGTACTTTGTTGGGCCACCTTTTGCCTTCAGTACTGCAGCGATTCTTCTTGGCATTGACTCCACGAGATGTTGAAAGGTGATATGAAGAATCTGACACCATACCTGATGAATAGGACTGTCCAGTTCTGTGAGATTTGATGGTTGTGGAACCAGCTGCCTGATGGCTCTTTTAACTTTGTCTTACAAATGCTCAATTGATTGAGATCTGATGATTGTAGGGGCTACCTAAGCAAGGTAAAGTCTCCCTCATGTTCTTGAAACCACTCCTGCACAAAATGAGCACTGTGGCATGGCGAATTGTCTTGTTGGAAGAAGCCATCTTCATTGGGATACGCCATGAACATGATAGGATGAAATTGATCAGCAACGGTACTTAGGTATGTTGTCCTATTCAGACATTTATAATGATCTGGCCCTCTAGCAACTTCATACAAATATCAGGTGGTCATAATAATGTGGCCACTCAGTATATATATATGGTATCCCAAAATTTTTATACACACACTTTGATTCATATAGTAATATATAGGGTATCCCAAAATTTTTATACACACTTTGATTAATTATAAAGGCAGTGTTTATTAAAATAATTTTCTTTTCAAAATTGAGCTATCAGCTGTTACAGTGTATATATATTTTTGGGGGACACCCTGTATAATTGTGTGTTAGAATAACTTCCACACGTGCACTCCTCTCTCTGTCAGTTTCTGTCTCTGTCTCTTTGAATCTCTCTCTCTCTCTCTCTCTCTCTCTCTCTCCCCCCCCCCCGACTCTTCTCACTGCCCACTGTTAGACCAGTGTTTAAGCCAGCTGTTCTCAACCTGTGGGTCGCGACCCTTTGGCAGTCGAACGACCCTTTCACAGGGGTTCCCTAAGACCATCTGCATATCAGATATTTACATTACGATTCATAACAGTAGCAAAATTACAGTTATGAAGTAGCAACGAAAATAATTTTATGGTTGGGGTCACAACATGAGGAACTGTATTTAAAGGGCCAGAAGGTTGAGAACCACTGGTAAGCTATGCTCTGAGGATCCTGGGGTTCCCAACATATTTTGGAAGATACATAGAATCTTCTCATTCTCAACTATTTACCTATGTGAGGCTTTATTTTTATCATAGACTTCAACCAAAACAGCATCATTGCAGACTGAATGCAGAAGCAGATATGAGAATCCAGCTGTCTTCCATCAGGCCTGTCATAAAAGACAGCTACAAAACTGTAACACCATACCACTTTTCTCACCATTCTTTTGTTTTGAAAAAATACTTATTTTTTCATTAAAACTAAGTTAACCATAAGAAAATGTAAAAATGATTAAGACCAGGTGTGTACTTCAGAATCAGCTATACATTTATAAAGAATTTTACAGGCACTCTCTCTTCCTCCATAGATACTTCTGGGTGAGAATTATTTTAGCCTGGAAATACTGAATCCCAAATTGGCAATAAATACCATGACAAAAGCTTTTCTGAAATTCTTTAACAATACTAGCAATGCAGATTGGCCAGGTGGTTTCATAGGCTTAATCTGAACCACAATACCTGTGTCTACAAGAAATGTCTTCAGAAATAATACAGCAGCTCTGAGGCGGACAAAAGATTGCTAGATTATTTTATCAAAGAGAACTAAGAATAGCCAAGAGCCTCTGAGAATAAAATGTGTAATTCAATAGAGTTCTGATGTTGTCACCTGACATCAGTAGGATTGGGAGATGTGTCGGAGTGAGGTTTTTTTCTTGATCTGTGTTTGAGGAAGGTAACTCATGGCACCAAGGTATGGGTGGTGGCCATGGCATTTATGCTTGCCTTCATTAGCTCCATTTCTAGTCTGTCCATTGGGTCAGACACAACGAAGAATCTGGAAGCTCAGTTATATAGAGTATCTAAAATACATGCCCCCTACCCCTGAGTTTGAATTTCATGTAGCTTCACTCTTTTGTTCCATAGTCCTCCTCTGCATAGAGGAACCTGTACCTGTTTAACATTTGTTTGGACTTTTCTTGACTTCTCAGTTGACAAGTGATCCTCAGTCATGTCACAGGTTTCACTTGCTTTCCCTGTTAGAGCGCTGCTGTCAGTGTTCATGCTAGCAATGAACTTCTCTGACTTTTCAAAACTCGTAAATAATGCGAAGGTAACATAGCCTTCTACCTGCAGCACCCACATTTCCATTGAGCGAAGGCCCCCTTTAGCTACTAAATAAGACAAAGGCTTCAGCTTCAGGCTGATGACCATCATTGTGGTTCCGTAAACTGCTGTGGTACCTCCTCCTGAAACATTTTTTCTTCAGCTGAAAAATTCCCATGTATCTTTTAGGTCTCAGCTCAGACATTGTTTTTTCTAGGTACACCTTTCATCCTCTCAGGAATAAGTGACATTCTCCTGCTCTTTCTGCCACAGGAAGCAGCCCTCTCATAGCACTTACCACATTTTACTATCACTGGTAATTTAATTGATATATTTCTCTTCTAGCCCATAAGGTCCTGAAGCAGCTACTTATCTACATTACCAATATCTTCCATTGGAAGACAGGTCACAACTAATTTAATACTTAGAGCACATTCTAAAGTTTTTTAATCATTTTTTTTTACTAAAATGGATTTAATAGTATTAGTTTAATAACGCTTGCATTCTGATAAGCTTTCCTAAATGACCTTTAGAAGTGGACTTCTAGCAAACACTTTGGGAACATGTAGTGTATGTGAACATCAGGGGTCCTGGGTATCTCATTAGAAATATAATCAAGTTCTAATGCACAAAGCTACTGAGAGCCCATGGAAATTATTGGATTCAAAAGTGAAATTTTGTACAACTATACATTGGAAAGGACTGTGGCCATTTTGCAATAAGATTGAGTTTGAAAACTGCATAAGAAGCAATTATTTAATAATTATATATACACACACATACAAACACACACACATGTATCAGCCATTTCTCTTCTATCTACATCTTTTTTTTATTATTAGAGTTTTGCTATGATGAGCTCCAGCTAAGAAGTGCACTGAAGATAATCAGGTACATGAAAATGGAAAACAGAAATGTACATTGTGTATCTACCTGTAGCACTGGATGGGCTTTAGGAAGTGAAAGCCAAAGCCTTCTCTTTACCTGTGTGGTCACGGAAGTCCTGAGAGGCCACGTGCTTTGCCACAAATCACACTATCAGTGTCCTTTGCTGCTTTTCCTGCAATATTGATAACAACAGGTAATATGTTTTGAGCATATTTCAGATTGCAGACACTGTGAGAAGCACTTTACATACGTTATCTCAAGTTTTCCTATCACTCTGTACTTTCAGGGTCCTCAAAACTGTCAACGTTCTTCCCCTGACTCTCTATGACAGGTCTGCATATTTAAATGTTGTTCTTTTCAGCACTTGCTACTCAGTTCAAATGTTTATTGAATGCTTTCTTGGGCCCAAACTTGTGTTTGGCATTAGGAATATAAAAGAGCATGTTGACAAAGATGAATAATGTTGTTTACTTGCTCAGCATTTCTCTTGTTATATTAGGAGGTATTAGACATTATGAAAATGCCTGGCAGTCTAACCAAAATTTGCCCCAAAGCCTACACAATGGGTATAAAGTTTCAGTTGTGCCAGGTGATAAGTGCTAGAGACCTGTTATGCAATGTAGTGCCCATAGATAACAGTATTGTATTGTGATATTAAAACTTCATTAAAAGGTAGATATAATGTTATGTTCTTATAATGACAACAAACACAAAACGAAAGCAAAAACACAACACACAATCACACCCAAATAGGCATAAGAAAATTTAGTTTTAAAAGTGATGGACTTTTAGTTATAAAAGTTCGTTACCTTGATTGTGAAGATGTTTTCACATGTATTTGCATATGTATGAACTTATCGAATTGTACATACTAATTATGTGCTGTTTTGAGGGTTTTTTTGTTGTTGTTGTTGTATATCAGTTATACCTGAAAATAAAGCTATTTAATTTTTTTCTCATTTTATCTGAGTTATCAAACTTACTGGCATATATTGTTCCTTATATTGCCTTATTTCTCTTTAAATGGGTATAAGATGGTTAGGGATGTTGTTGTTTTCTATTCCTGATTTTGACTATCTCAAGTTTTTAAGTTTCTATTGATCAATTTAGCTAGAAGGTATCAATTTTATTCATCTTCTTCAACACAACTTGGCTTTTTAATTTTATCTGGACTTTGTCTCCATTTCATGTTATTGATTTCTGCTCTAAATGCATGTTCTTTCTTTTATTTATTTTAGGTTTAAATTGTTTTTTTTTTGTTTTTCCTTCGTAAGGTAGAAATTTAGATCATTAAGTGTAGCTCTTTCCTATTTTCTGAGATAATTATTAAAGCTGTAATTTTTCCTCTCAGAACTATTTCAAATGCATCTCACAAATTTTGATATGTTGTGTTTTCATTACACAGTTCAATTTTTTTTCTAATTTTTTTAATTTCTTCTTTTTTTTCATGGACCCTTTATAAGTGTGTTACTTTGCTCCAGTATTGAAGATAATCTAGAGATCTTTTTGTTCTTTTATCTAACTTAAGTTTACTGTCATCAAAGACTGTCCAGTACAATGGTTCAAGACTTGTTTTATGGTTCTTTATTGTTTTTTAGATTGTCTTTATTGGTGAATATTTTTTGAGCAGGTGGAAGGAAAGTTTTCTCTTCAACAATTAGGTGTAATGATCTATGAATGCCGATTACTTCATTTTAGTTGATAGTGGCGTTCAGAACTTTAATATTCTCAATAACTTATTGTTCTTTCAATTAAAGGAAAATATATTACAGTTTTATTTATAACTAGGAGCCCAGCGCTCAATTGGAAATCGTGCAGTGCCGCCCACTCCTCCTCTGGTCCTTGAAGCAGCCACAGCCGCTGCTGATCAGGCCCTCCCCCAGTTTCCGATGCTGCCCACGCAACCTCCTCCCGTCCAGTTGACCCGTTACGGTGTCCTGGTTAATTAGCATATTTCTCTATTTTAGATAGATAGATGATAGATAGATAGATAGATAGATAGATAGATAGATAGATAGATAGATAGATAGATTATAGAACTGTCAATTTCTCCCAAAAGTTGATTTTGTCAACTTTTATTTTTTGTATTTTAAGATCTGTTATTAGTTGAATATACATTTAGATTGGTTATGCCTTCTTGATCAATTGTCTTCTATCTTTATGAATTGTCTTCTTTTATCTCTATTAAGACTCCTTGTCTTAAAGTACTGTATACCCAGTTTCTCATGCTTAGCACTTTCATGGTTTATCTTTTTCTTTCCTTCACTTTCAAATACTGTCTTATTTTATGTGCATCTGCTTTTTTAATTCAGTCTAAGAAGTTTTGCCTTTAGAGTTGGCCTTGCTTTTTCCTTCCAGTCTATCTCTGACTTTTGCATAAAGTGTTTAGTTTATTTGCATTTAACATAATAATTGATATGATTGTGTTTGTTTACCATTTTGCCCTTCGTTTCCTATTTGTCCTCTCTATTTTTGTTCTATATAACCTCCCTACTAATTTTTAGCTAATTTTATGTGTTTTTTTCCTTTTTATTGAATTTATTAGGGTGACATTGTTTAACAGAATTGTACAGGTTTATGGTACACAATTTTACAACACATCATCTGTACACTATATTGTATGTTCACAACCCCAAGTCAAATCTCTGTCCATCACCATGTATGCTCCCTATACCCTCCTCCACCTTCCCTTACCGGCCCCCCACCAGTAATCACTACACTGTTGTTCATGTTCATGCTTTTTTTTCTTTTGTTCAATTCCCCCACTCCCCACCCCCCAACAGCTGTCAGCCTGCTCTCTATTAATGAGTCTGTTTCTATAATGTGCTTTTAAATTTCCAGTTTTTTTCATCTAGTAACATTTTACCTATATACTCTGCATTAATTTAAATGGTTACTCTATAGTTTACACATGTTCCATTTCTCGTATATAGAAATAATATTGTGATGGTACAACAGTGCTCCTGTGCTTCATGCTCTTGTTTTCATATATTTAAATTCCATATGTTATCAACTCCATAATCTTACTATTTTTACATTAAACTTTCAATCATTTTAGCAACATCTTAGAAGATGAACATTATGAGTCTAAGGATATCTCTTTTTGCTAATCAGTCACGCTCTCAACTTCTTGTACTGTTGTAGACTGACTAGAGGCCAAGTGCACAAATTCGTGCATGGGTGGGGTCTAGCTGGCCCGCCCCCCATTGGGTTGGGGTGGGCAATCGAGGGTGGGACCAGCCGGGGGGAGGGGCCTGAGGTGGTTGGCCAGCCGGCCCCGCCCCGTGGTCAAACTCCCAGTCAAGGGGACAATTTGCATATTAGCCTTTTATTATATAGGATACTTTATAACTAGTCTTATAAATTGTTGAATGTGAAAAGGGCTTAGTTACAGTTTGGTTGGACTAATTTTAGATCTGGATTTAAATTCTTTGAATGTGTTTCAGACTCCTCCCTCTAGTAGGGCCTTGAGGCCAAAGATCATAAGACTTTTACATCTAGATCTCTAGAAGGCAAGGTGTGGAGATATTTATTTAAAATTCTGGGCTGGAAGGTTAAGAGCACCACTTGTGTTTTTCAGTCTCACCTTCACATCTGCTTTCTCCCCAAAATGCACTTGTAAGATAATCTTTTGGCAGAGAAAATTACTTTGCACTTAATTAAAATTCTATAGGTTAATATATGGATTCATCAAAAGTTCAGTTGGTTATAGACTTGCCTTTCCCCTACAGTCCCCCAACCTTAGCAATTGGCCCCGACCATACAAATGTCCTGTGTATTGCTCACCTACGAAGGGCTCACTACTCTTGAGTTTAGTGTTTTAAATTCTTTTTCCTCTCAGATCTTCCATGGCTTTAAAAAAACGTGGTATTTTTTTCTGTTGATATTTTGATAGTTTAGTGGGAGTGAACATTTTTATATTCTACTTCCTAATTATAAGTTGAACTTTTATTGAGTTCTTATTTCAGTTGTTATGCTTTTCCACTTCCATCTGACTTGGTTTTATAGTTGCCAGTTCTTCACCAAAATTCTCTCCATCTGGTCATTTAACTTCTTGAGCACATTATTAATCACAGTTATTTTACAGTAATTATTTGACAACTCCAATATGTGAATTCCCTCTGATTTTGTTCTGCTGTCTGCCTATTCACTTCCTCTTGGTCAATCATGTTCTTTAACATGTTTGCTATGGCAGTTATTGAATATTAATTTTTCAGACTCAAACCCACAGTTGTATACTTTGCTCTTAGGGTGAAATTCTGCAAAACACATTTTTTATTTGCCCATGAATTCCTATCAGGTTCTGCCTATAAAGAACAGTAGACAGAGATTGGACAGTTGGAGGGAGAAGAAGGGACTTTCTCCTGGAGATTTGCTTCCTGTGTGCTTCTCATTTCAGCATGATCTTAGTCATGTTTCTTCACGCCAGAGCACCTGCTTAAGTATCAGGGATTAAGTCCAGTTTTCAATTCTTCAGACAAAGTACCAGCCACCACATGACAGCTCAAAGATTCCAGCACCAGCCAGACACCCATACTTCCTGGGTTTTAGCCCCATGAGAATCCCCTTCCAGCTCAGACACACCACTAGCCAAGCAACAAGCCCTCCTGATGTTTCCTCTGAGGGACCACTCTTCCAACCTTTGGTGAGATATTTCCAACTTCTTCCTCCTGTTTTTCCAGTTGGAAATGAGGTAGCAGCTTCGTATTTGTTACCTTTGTGATACTTTGGTGTCCTCCCTTTGCCTTTCCCATCTTCAGTTTTCATTGAAACATTCTTTACATGAAATATCTCCACTGAAACACATTGTGTGGTTTCTCTTCCTGACTGAACCTTCCCTGACACTTTTCTTTTGTACCAGATGCAAGACATTGTGTATGACAGAGTTTAGAGGTAAAAGTCCAACTAGGACTTTTGCTAGGGGAGTCATTTAAATCTAATCAGCATTAGAGCTGATTCAAAACTGAACTGCAGTCCTTGTAGGAGCCAGTCTACATCTGGTCCACACTTATGTTTACAGTACAGCTCTTTATGTCCCCAATTAAAGTCTCATTTGGGAGCACAGCCCCTCCTTTTTGATGGCTCCTGAATTCCAATTTTATCCCCAGACCTGTGAGACTACCAATCATTTTAGCTCCTGCTATATGCTCAGATGTTTAGCATTTCAGCTCCTGTGGAAGTGCTTCAAAGAGAAAAGCGGTACCAAATATCAGCTCGCCATTTTGAATTCCCCTGCTTTCTGGAAAGTTGGCCTCCACATTTTTCACTTCCTTAGTAGCTGTCCTATGACTTCAGAAAGTTAAAATAAATTTCATCCAAGTCATTTGCTTGTTCTTGGTGAAATATTAAAACCAAAACAAGATGATATTCCTATTCTTTTTCCAATGCCAAAGGAAAATGTCACCAATCCTTCTATTTCCTTTCAATTGTCCCTTGCCCCTCCCATAATTACATTAATTCCTAACAGTGCAAGGAGGTGAAATTTAGGATTCTTCCCAAAGACCCATCAAATCTCCTGATCTTCTGTTTTTTATAAATTTTAAAAATATATATATTTTATTGATTTCCGAGAGGAAGAGAGGGAGAGAGAGATAAAAACATCAATGATGAGAGAGAATGAATGATCAGCTGCCTCCTGCATGCCCTGCACTAGGGACCAAGCCCTCAACCTGGGCATGTGACCTGACTGGGACTCCAACTACAACCTCCTGGTTATAGGTCAATGCTCAACCACTGAGCCATGCAGGCTGGGCTTCATCTTCTATTTTTAATTATATTGTCCCTAGAGAAAGCAAACCAAAAATTCCACTTAAATATTAAATATTATTTGATCTGCACTTTTAGGATGTAGCTTAAGACTCATATTGTCTCTATTTTTGTACCGTATCAGGCAGTGATATGAGAGACAAAGTCTCCTTTACTTGTTTATTTAAAATTATCTATAGTAAATATTTTATTTTCAGGGGTTTATACTCATAACCATAATTTCAAATTATAAATTCAAAACTGACATTGAGATTAAGATATCCGCATTGTCCATACATTGTAACAAACTAAGTAGCCTTTTAAAAACAGTTTTTGAGGAAAATGTGTAAATTATACAGGGTTAAATTGAGATATATTTTGGGTAAAATTATACAAAATGTAACACATTATAATATCTCAAATATGTTTTAAAATTATAGAATAGACTAATTGCCTCTGAATAAGAATGATTGTATAAAATTATATTTTTCTGTTTTGCTTTACTTGTGTGTAATTTCCCATTATCTATAATCATGCATAATTGTGATAATCAGAAATTGTTTTAAGACAGAATAAGAGAGAAGCAAGAATAGTGATTGCTGGGGACTGGGGGAGGGGAAATAGGAGCTACTGTCCAATGGGTGTAAAGTTTCAGTCATGGCAGGTAAAAAAATTCTAAAGATTTTCTGTACATCACTGTATTCATAGTGAAGAATTCTATACTGTACATTTAAAATTGGTAAAGAGGGTAGGTATTGTGTTATGTGTTATGTGTTTTCTTACCACAATGATAAAAAACAACAATATTGTAAAGACACATGTATATATTTAAAACAAACAGAAAACAAATGAAATAGTTTTTCAAATATTTATTCTTTTTTAATTTATTGTCTAAAGTTTTACATTTATTTTTTTAATGTTCTTATAATGTTTTTTCATAATAATTTAAGACATTTTCTTCTCTAAATGTTTAGCAATGAGTTTATTTTTAATGTGACTAAAAATAAGGAAAGACAATGAGGCCCTCATTATAGTGTTAAATTACCATCTATTTAAAGCCTACTTAATTTGCATCAGCCTCATTAATAATTACAATATCCTCTCTGTTTCCATCCCAGTTTCTTCTCACTGAAACCTGAGAAATATATATGACCATTTGCATTAAATAGATACAGTCATCTACTTAGACAGTCAAGGCAAGTCAGTTGTAAAGGTGATATTTGTTGGCAAAAAGTAGAGGGCCCATAATTCAATGGGGTGAGAGTGTAGAACAGTGTCGCCATTCTGGAGAACATCATAGCAATACTGACACAACTCTCTAAGTTTTACAGTCTCTAAGTTTTACAGTTTCATAAGGAGTCATGGATCAGTATACTTACAGTTGGAGGCAAGTCATTATTTAAAGAAAGGACCGGCTCAGTGGATAGAGCGTCAGCCTGCGGACTGAAGGGTCCCAGGTTCGGTTCCGGTCAAGGGCATGTACCTGGGTCAAGGGCATGTACCTGGGTTGTGGGCACATCCCCAGTAGGAGATGTGCAGGAGGCAGCTGGTCGATGTTTCTCTCTCATCGATGTTTCTAACTCTCTATCTCTCTCCCTTCCTCTCTGTAAAAAATCAATAAAAAATATATTAAAAAAAAAAAGAAAGGATCATCACAATGTGGTGAATGCAAACTGTAAAATATTCTGTTGCAAGTAGAAGCAAAAACCATACACACTCATGCATATGCAATAAAAAATGAATTATTTTAAAAATAAATTATCTTAAAAACAGAACAAAAAATTGATAAATGGAAAGATAATATGCATACAAATTTGAAAATACATATAAAATATAGAAATTAATTATATAAAGATAAAAATGAGATGTTTAAAAATAATTAAGATTAATACTAGATTCAAATATCCCCCAAATACATGCCTTTGGTACATGGATATTATATTCAAATTCCCAGATATATTTGAGACCCATTAAATAGTGGCCTGCAGCGGGGAAAAGAATGCTATTTCGAATGGGGAAAATAAATAAAAAACAAGCAAGTAACAGAGGAACCAATGATGGTAGTGTTCTGAACTACGGATTAGGAGTAACTTTTCATTTGTACTGTTTAAAAAGAAAAAACTAAAACTCTTTTAAGTGAATAAAAGAGTGTTCTACACTCCCCCCCCCAATATTATGGAAATGTTAGCCATATAGCAATTCTCCTTAGGTTAAAGGCAATCTCCCCCCACCTCTTTTTTTTAAATGATTGTCTCAACACATTTTGTATTTTGTTCCGGAGTTTGGTTCTCTTAATTGAAATATGCTTCTGCTATTTTTAGTATTTTAGGTAAAGATAATGTGGCTTAACCTTAGTGTATTCTTCAGTTTTTGCCCTTGTGTGTGTGTGTTTTAAGTGCCTAGTTCCTCTCAATCATTATAAGCAATAGCTTCTCTTTCAAATTGGTCTTGAATATGATCTTAAAACAAAATTTCCAAGCAGCAACACAAGTTACTGAAGACAATATCTAATAGTTTTTAATTATCTTTTTTTTAAATCCTCACCCGAGGATATTTTTCCATTGATTTTTAGAGAGAGTGGAAGAGAGAGGGAAAGATAGAAACATTGATGTGAAAGAAACACATTGAATGGTTGCCTCCTGTAGGAGCCCCAGTGAGGGCCCAGGCAGGGGAGGAGCCTGCAACAGAGGTACTTGCTCTTGACCGGAATTGAACCCAGGAGCCTTCAGTTGGCAGGCAGATGCTCTTTCCACTGAGTCAAACCAGCTGGGCAGTGGTTCTCAACCTTCCTAATGCCGCTACCCTTTAATACAGTTCCTCATGTTGTGGTGACCCCCAATTTCATTGTTACAAATTGAACATAATTAAAGCATAGTGATTAATCACAAAAACAATATGGAATTATATATGTGTTTTCTGATGGTCTTAGGCAACCCCTGTGAAAAGGTCATTCGACCCCCAAAGGGGTCGCGACCCACAGGTTGAGAACCTCTGGGCTAGGGCATTTTTAATGATCTTGATGCAGAAGGAAGTTGCTGGTTTCTTTGGCATCTCATTTTCACACCACAGCTGGCACAGAGCCAATACCACTTCAGGCCAGACCCCCTTCATCAGTATTTATTAAGCAGTAGCCACAGCCAGCCCTGTTCTACCTGAATATCACTGCAGTGTCAGGACCACAGCCCATGGCTATTCTGTGTAGGTTGTTTATTGCTCAACTGTGCACACCCAAGAGGTCAACGAGGACCGAAGTCCAGACTGTTTCCTGTTGACCTGGCTGGGTGCACATGGGCTGCCTCCTCCCAGAGTGGAAATGCCCTTCTCTAATTTATTTAAAGGGACCTTCTGGGCTAGCAGCATCTCTATTAGTGCCTCATGCACCCCATGCATTTGTACCCCAGTTCCTCTCTATCTCTCTTTAGTCCATATCTACCCCCAGACTGTGGGGGAGGAGGGAGAAACTACAGTACTTTTCCCCAGGAGGGCAGGATTTTTTTTTTTTTTCATTCAAAGCCAAGTGAGAGAGGGCTCCAAACTCTACAAATGAGTACAGCTAGGAGTGTCTATGATAAAGGCACACTAGCAGCTCACTCCCATTCCGGTAGATTGTTCAGATGTGAAATCCGCAGTCACTAGAAAGGAGTGGAAATGAGTTTTAAGTTCTTGGTACAGCTTGAATCTTGTTCCCTGGCGTTGGGGAGAGGTCCCAGAGAAAACTGGAGATGTTAGAAGACCGAAATGCCCAGATAAACACACCAAGTGGGAATCGCTGGATGGTACTTAGGAAAAAGGGGTGGGGCTCACATCTAAGAAAGCCACACCCCAAGTCCTCTACAGTGAGGCCTGCTGAAGCGAGAGAGGGGTTGTTACTTGAATTGTGTTGGAGACTGGAGTCTGAAATCAGTTGGGCTGGGTGACTTTTCTAATAACTCACAGTGATTGTACAGCCATGGCATCTACCTAAAATATCATTAAGAAATCAGAAAGAGTGGTTAGATGAAATATGGTTATACATAGGGATTGAAAATAAGAATAACTAAACCCGTGTTTCTATTTAAAGTTCAAAATGTTCAGTAAAAAAAGGCAATATCCAGTTACCAGGTAAATCTATAAATTCTTCCCCTTGAGCCTTAAGAAAGCACAGAGAAAAATAAAGGTGCTATAAATTTAAAGGTCATGTATTACATCGAAAGGTTCTTTGTTTGTTTGTTTGTTTTTTGCCTTTAAAAGCTTTCCCATCAGCTATGTCCCTTGGGAAGGCCCTTTATAGAATTGAAGTGAGAGAAGCATGGGCTACTTTTCAATCCTTCGACCATATGTTCATCCAACAAGGATTGTCTTTTGGTCACTCTTTGTGTGGGTCCTGAGGTGAGGAGGAAGAGATTCATTATAGCAGATAAAGTTTTCATATAGAGAAATTGAAGTACAAAGATTCAAAATGGAACCAAAAGCCAGCATTTAATCAATGACAGAGAAACAAGTCCCAAATTTCATGACTGGATCATGCCACTATTATAGAAAAGCCTGTAATAACACCAAAAAACTTTTAGTATAAATGCAAATTACCCCCACTGTACCTGTGGGGTAATGATCTTGCCCTTCTGTCTAATCATCTGATTGGGCTACTGTCCTCACTTGCTGCTAGGCTCCTTCTACAGTGGTCTTATGGCACTACTCAGAAAATGTTTGGTCCTTTTCTGCCTTAGAGGCATATCCTTGATCTTCACTCTACCCCAAGCACCCTTTCTGTCCTCCCCATATGACTGATCCATCTCAACTTTCAGATAGAATGACCAACTCATCCTGGTTTGCTGGGACTATCACAGTTTTAACACTCAAAGTCCCCCTTCCAAGACACCCCTTATTCTTGGATCAACCTGGACAGTTGGTCATCCTATCCTCAGGTCCTTCATATTAAATGTGACCTCCTCAGAGTGCTATTTCCTCAACCCCTTATTTAAAGTAGCCTCTGAATCTTATAAAAAAGTAAATCCAATTACGTCATAACCAAAAAGTCTCCAGAAACACAATAAATATACTATAATCAAAACAAAAAGACAAATGACATACTGGTAAAAATAGTTGTATCTTTTGTCACAGAAAAGAGTTAATATTAAAAGAACTTCTAAGAAGACAGAAGAAAATGTTTATCCCACGGGATTATGGGCTAAGGAAATTAATAAAATTCATAGAAAAAATTGCAAATTACTCTTAATCTTAGCAGTTTAGTGTATGGTAAAATGTAAACAAAGTTCTCTAGCCCAAGTCTTCCTGCATTTCTCCCTCATACATGCAGAGTGAGATATAATGTTCAAAGTGCACCCATTTCTAGAGCAGGTGGCTTATTAAAATATTAAAACAGGAAAGAAACTTAAAGATTATGAGGCATTTGAGAACAAATTTTATAAAGCCATTAATGATTTAGAAGAGGAATGTGAAGCCCAGAGAAGTCAAATACTTTTTATAAGATCACACAGCTGCGGTTGCAGCCAGGTGAATTTGTATAGGATCGATTTACAATGAGCACTGTAACTGCTAATACTACCCAATATTAGGAGAAAGCTGTCATACACAAAAATGGAACAAAATAAGGAGGAGGTGTGTGTTGATAGAACATGAAAGGTCACCAAAGATGTATCACTGGCCCCCTAGATTTATTTCAAACTACTACTTGCCTGTGTTCCCATTCTCCATCCTATTTCAAATATTAAGTTTATATAAGAACTAGCACACATTTACAACCCTTTTAATCCCCAGCTTTAGACTCTGTCTTCCATGTTCTAGATCTATGTATAGTATTCTCTAGACTCTGCTCATTTTGTTCAGTGAGTGGCACATTAGGAGATGGAGTAGATGTTCATTAGTGACTTTTCCAGCTCACATTTCTGTCCACCTCCATATTCTAGTGTCTCCCAATTGTTCCTTTGGAGAATGATCTGCCCACATCCTTGTGTAGCATCTCTATGGTTTGAATTTGTGTTTGAATTTACACTGATCCCAAAATTGGGTTCTGATTGCTCTAATGCAATCAACATTAACTTAACACTCTGCCAGGGTGATTGATAAAGAAATGGACATTACTATTGATTGAAGCCAATCAGTTTATGGTACTGCCTTAGTCATAGATTTGGAAATTAAAAGTGCATTTAAATTAAATTTAAAACATCAGAACCAAGTCTAGGACTTGTATTTAATAGGGTCTCTTTGCCTCTCTAACTTTTTTTCCTTGCCTCTCTCCCTGACACTAAGTTTCTTTCCTAGAAGTAGTTGAGAGTTATGTTGTAAGAGTGTGAGCTATTCTTAAGAGGGGGAAAATGGCACTGCAGAAGGAGGGAAGAGGTAGAAAAAAAATCAGGTGATATTTCTGAACTACCAGACCAAACCAACTGTCACACCTACCTACCTACATGTGAACTTACTATTTACATAAATCAATGCATTCTGTTATTCTTCAAGTCAATCTGAGTTATGTGAAACTGAAAACATCAAAACAGATGATGGAGGCAATGTGATTTAGGGGGAAGAATTTCCTGTTATTGGAAATAAGCAAACCCAGATTTTACTCCAGCAACTGACATATGACCTTGAGAGAATCATTATGCCTTTATCGATACTACATTTTCCTTAGCTATAACTTTTCAATGGAGTATTTTCCTTACCTGATAATACACAGTGTTGTGAACATCATATGAAATAATTTTGAGTGAGAAAACCTGAAAATGTATGCAACTAAATTGTAGGTGATAATGCCATCAGGAGATTCTTCAGCCATCAACATAATTATTATGGTACATCCCTTTTATTTCCCACATTGCAAGAGACAGGAATAATTTATCAAGATTTGTACTTCTACAGATGAAAACAGGAGTGGAAGTTTCTAAAGCAAAGCGGATTTCATTAGGCTGCTTAATATGAGTATTTATAGCCAAATTGTTTCCCAATTGACTTTGCAATCTTCATTTATGATTCATAATTCTTGGTGAATAATTGCAATTATCATCTGCTTAATGAGACAATGATTCTCTCTCTTCCCCGTCTTTATTTTTCTTTTGGTATTCATGCTATGTATGGTGCACTAGAAAGCGAAATCTCTGTTAAATACCCAGAATGCCAGGCCCAGAGGCAGGAAAAAAAAATTCTAAGCGTGAAGCAGGCCAATGCAAATAAACTCACCTGTAAGTGATGTTCCTCCTTTCAGATGGAAGCACAGCAAAATGTTTATGCATGTCTGAATGAGGGGTTATAGTTTGTTTTTTTTTGCTTTTTATTCAGTGATCCATTTCAATTATAAGATTTTTGTTGGCAAGTAAAAACCCCACATTTCTTTTGTAAGCAAGGATAAAAAGAATGTAGATTTTGAGTATGAGAAATCATTTAAAAAACAGCTAGAAGTTTTAAAGAGTTCATTACGTGGGAAGTAATTTTAAACAATTCTTAACATGTCATCTGTACCATTGCTATCTTCTTTACACTGGGTCACAAAGAGTTAAAGAAGTTGTCTTAAGTCATAGGGCTGAACTCTGAGAGTGGAGATTTTACCCTGAGCTGCCCAACTCTTAATGCCTTCATTCATTGTATACCACAATACTGCCCTATTTAGAAACACTGTTTTAATGTGTTAAAACATGCCCAAACTCAGAGGGAAGGCAGGGGTGGGTGGGTGGGTGGGAAGAGATCAACCAAAGAACTTGTATGCATATATGCATAACCCATGGATGCAGACAATAGGGTGATGAAGAGCAGAGGATGGACTAAAAGGGGTTAATGGGGGAAGAAGCAAGACAAATGTAATACTTTCAACAATAAAGATTATTTTTTTAAAAAATCTTAAATATAAAAAAATATATATTTTTTAAAAAGATGTTAAAATTTTTTTCTGGAAAAGTCATACATAATCATTGGTTTTTATTTTTATTTTTGTCATGCCCCTCTATATTTTCTGTAACCTCATCACCCAGAATGAGAGAGCAGCAGCTTTCCATTTGGGCGTAAGAAGACACATATATTGCTTTCCATATTCACCATGACATGAGAAGTAAGGGGCTTTGATTAATCAGCACACATCTGTGTTTCTACTGATAGTATGACTCAGAAACTCTGGAATGTGAGGTCACTAAAAACATGCAGGGGACATAAACAGACTCAACTGGTAAAGAGAGAGGAAGAGCAAGCAGTCAGAGATTATTCCAACTGTGAGCAACTCTGCTACTGGTTTGCTTGTGACTCCTAACTCAGTTATGCCCTGATTGGACATGAGTGTGTGGGTGTGAATCTTGTGTCACTGGCCACTCCCAATGGCAGTATAGAGTGAAGATTCCTCTACCCTATTTATGATCCCACTATTTAAAGATGAATGTTCTAGTTATGAAGACTGACTTAAATCAACTGTACTTGTTCTCAAACAGTTTCATTTCCAATGTTGGAGGAAAAAATTCTAGCACTGTTTGCATTTTTTAAACTTTTGTATCTATACATATAAAAGCCTAAACGACCGAACAACTGAACAACCGGATGACTGGTTGCTATGACATGCACTGACCACCAGGGGACAGACTCTCAATGCACAGGATCAGACTCCTCCTGTCTGGATCAGGTCTATGGGATCCGGCTGAAACCAGCTATCTGACATTCCCCCAGGGGTCCCAGATTGCGAAAGGGCACAAGCCAGGCCGAGCGACCCCACTGGTGCACGAATCCTTGCATCAGGCCTCTAGTTTGAAATAATTATAGATCTACAGAAATTTGCAAGACTAGCACAGAGAGGCCCCATGTATCCTTCACCATTTCTCCCCATGGTTACATCTTACATAATTATAGGGCAATAATAAAACCATGAGTTCAACATCGTATAATGTTGCTATTTTCTGACACCTATATGTTTGTTTAACCACTATTGAAATCAAGATACAGAACATTCCATGACCACAACAGGCTCCCTCATGCTGCCCCTTACAGTTTGCTTGCCCGAAACTCTGGCAACCACTAATCTCTTTCCCACATCTATAATTTTATCATTTTGAGAATGTTAATTAAATGGAATCATACAGTATGTGACCTTTGAGGGTGGCTCTTTTCATTCAGTAGTGCCTTTAAAATCCATATAAGTTGTTGTGTGTATGAAGTGTTTATTTCTCTTTATTACTGGGTTGCGTTACCTGCTAATTTAATCATGTAGTGCTGCATGCTACAGAGACCATAGTTTGTTTAATTATTCACCTAAGGGAATTATAATAACAATTCACACTTATTGGAAAGTGGACATATCATCTAGCAAATGAGCCTGAAGGGTATTTCCAAGCATGAAATATGCTACCTTCAGAGCCCGAAGAGATGAAACAAATATTGTGGGTTTTTCTTACGAATGGGAGGTATAAAATACACCAACCTGTCCTCACATGTTCTAGACTATGAGATCCCTAAACACATCACAGTTGTGTCCCTATAGAGCAGTGGTTCTCAACCTTGGCTGCACATTAGAATCACCTGGGAGTCTTTTTACAATCCTGATTTCTGGGCCTCATCCTCCGGAAATTCTGTTTCTTTGTTATGGGGTGGGGCCACAACATTAGTAACAAAGAAACAGAATTTCTGGAGGATGAGGCCCAGAAATCAGGATTTTAAAAAAGATTCCCAGGTGATTCTAACGTGCAACCAAGGTTGAGAACCACTGCTATAGAGCATTTATGTCTGGCCACACTATCCTATAAGCCACTTCTTGCTCCCCCTGTCTTATTGCAGTAAAGTCCCAAAGCAGAAGGTACAGATGATCCAAGTATTTCTGGACAATATTATGAGGAAGGGTAGAAGTGTCTGCAGATGATCCTGTTAACACCATAAATATATAAGGGTGTTCTTCACAAAGTTGAACACTTGTGATTCTCCTTTTGCATAGGGATGGGGAGTAGTCATTCCCAGGTGAGTGGCCATATTCCACTGGAGGAGGATAGGAACAATCTATTTGGTTAATTCTACAGACAGTCTTTGCCATACTTTGATCCATATTGTATTTTAGGGGCTGGAGTGATAAACTAAATGAAGATTTGACTGTTTGACTAAATCCATTCTTTATGTCTTTGAGGCTGTCACCATATGTGTCATTTCACTTAGGAGACATTATTGTGGGTGGGTTTTTTTTTAATTTCTTGTCTTTTGGGGGGCATTTTAAAAGTAGCCATTAAATCTACCCCAATACAATAGCTCTTATTCTAGGTCTAGGAATCAACGTTAGGATTCTGACAACTACAAGTATCTTGATTACAAATATATATTTAGAGACCAAGAAAGTGATGACAAAGTCTGTTTATAGACCTAGTGGATTCATTGTGAATTAGACCTAAGCCAGAACTTTATTAATGCATTCCATATGCCCCACTCTAACAGGGGATCATGGGTATCAAAGTCAATTCTGACCCTGTGTCACAATCCATGTGTCTAATACTCAAACATAACATATGATCATATGCTATTTGGTCTTTATTTTAGTGATAATGGTGAATTTTTCTGAATAATTTTTGAGTATTAAACCAACTTACCTTCCCAGGAGAGCCTGTCAGTTATAATGTATTATCATTTTCATATGTTGTTGGAATTGATTGGCTAGACTTTTTTTAAATTTATTTCAGAGACAAAGGGAGAGGGGAGAGAGAGATAGAAACATCAATGATGAGAGAGAATCATTGACCTGCTGCCTACTGCACACCCCCTACTGGGGATCAAGCCTGCAACCCCGACATGTGCCCTTGACCAGAATCGAACCTGGACCCTTTAGTCCGAGGCTCTATCCACTGAGCCAAACCAGCCAGAGTGATAGGCTAGACTTTAAAACAAGAATTATGTGTCTAGTCCTGACCAGTTTGGCTCAGTGGATACAGCGTCAGCCTGCGGACTGAAGGGTTCCAGGTTCGATTCTGGTCAAGGGCATGTACCTTGGTTGCAGGCACATCCTCAGTAGGGGGTGTGCAGGAGGCAGCTGATCGATGTTTCTCTCTCATCGATGTTCCTAACTCTCTATCCGTCTCCCTTCCTCTCTGTAAAAGTTCAATAAAAATATATTTTTTTAAAAAGAATTATTGTGTCTAAATTCATGAGGGATATTTGTATATGATTTTCTCATAATATCTTTGTGGTGTCAGGATAATGCTAGCTAGCCTCATTAAATAAGTTGGGAAGTGTTTTAATGTGTTTAATTTAGGTAGATATTATTTAGAGAGATATTATTTTATTTTGATATTATTTCTCTTTAAATATTTGGTAGAACTCACCACTGACACCTGTGCCCAGTGTTTTTATTGTGGAAAGGATTTAACTACTAATTTAACTTATTTAGCAGATTTAGAGCTATTAGATTATTTTGTCTTGAGTGAGTTTGGGTAATTTTCTTTTTAATGAATTTGTCTATTTTATCTAAGTTGTTGAATTTATTGACATTAAGCTGTTTATAATATTATTTACTATCCTCTTAATACTTAAGAATCTTTTGTAATATCCTCACCTCTCATCTTGATTTTAATATTGGTAATTTGCATTTCCTCTCTCTTTCTCTTTTCCTCATTAGTCTAGCTAGAAGTTTATCAATTGGATTGATTTTCTCAAAGACCTAGCTTTTAATTTTTCATTTGCCTCTGTTGTTTATCTGTTTATAGTTCATTTACTGTCACTCTTACTAATTTATCCTTGTGCTCCTTACTTTGGTGTTAATTTTCTCTCATTTTTCTAACTTCTTAAGATGGAAGATTCACTCATTGCTCTGCCATCTTCTTTATATTCTAGATACTTAATGCTATAAATTTTTCCCTAAGTACTGCATTAGTTACAGTCCATAAATTTTTATATGCTGTGTTTTCAATTTCCTCAATTCAAAATATTGTCTATTTTTCTTTTAATTTTCTTACTCAGTGGATATATAGATATATGATTTAGTTTCCATATTTAAGGGATTTTTCAGATAGGTTTTTCATATTGACTTCTAATTTATTTCTATTGCCATCATTTATGTTATGGTTGTAATGAGTGATTTTTTTAATTGACTTCTGGGCACTTTGAATGTTATATTAGGAGCTTCTGGATCCTATTTAAACCAATGTTAGCAAGCAGACACCCTGTTTAGGTTTAGCCGGTAGGTTCTGGCCCACACTGGTGGTTTATAGTGTCAGTGACAATTGGTTTTTGGACCCTTGCAATGCTGTTGTGCTCTTTGCTGTTCACCTGGAACCTCGGGGGCTTCTGTTTCATCCATGCTGACACTGACCACAGGGGAAACGTGCACTTCTTGTGCTTACTGCTGCCGGGTGAGGGATAGAAGGGTCTCTCCTGAGTCCACCTTCCGGCTGCCTTGTGTTGACAGGGCTCACACAGGATCCCCTATTAGTGTTAACTTCTGGGACAGAAGGTGCTTCCTTGACCCACTTTATTTTTCTGCTGGGGGTGTGGGTGGGGTCATAAGATATTGGTTCTGAGTCACCCACTGCTCTTGGGTGGAGGACCAGGGGACAAAAGACTGTATCTCCTTCTGCCACGAGTGCAGGTAGAGCAGGCTTACCTACTTCTTGGTGGGAGTTGGGGAATGGAGTTCCCTCACTGGCATGTTCTTGCCCTGCTGGTGCAGGCAGAGTGACCCACTTGAGGATGCTGAGTGGAGGACAGGGTATGGACCAGGGAAAATGAGTTTGTTATCAGGGAAATTGGGGTGTCCTCTTCCCCACTGGGTGCATATGATATCCGAGAAAAAGAATTTTCTGAGACTCGCACAGGAGGATGAGTGATTTTCATTTGCCTGGAATTACATCCCTGGGTTCCCCAAGTCGATTCCCCTCTATCCAGCTCTGGAAGAAGTGGAGCTGGGGTTTCAGTGAAGCTGACAACAAAGCCAGGGTCCAGAGTTTCCTTTCCATGCTGCAGTCAGGTCCAGTTCAGCGTCAGGCTAGTTACTGTCCATTAGTCCATGGTGTGTGGGGTCCATATGGCCATGGGCTATGTGGGGGAATGCCAGGATGCAGGAGTGAGAGAGCCCCACAAACCAGGAGTCAAGCACAACACACCAAGAGTGCAACCCATGGGCATGTGTCTTTACTGGGCATGTGTCTATTTTTCTCCCTATCTAGTCCCTTCCCCGGAGATCTGAGGGGAATAGGCTGGTGACTCCCTGGGAAATATAAAGCTTCCAGGTGAAGCTGCCCAAGTGGCATGCCTATATTATTTGGCCTTCCTTTTGCTCCCCTCTGTTATTAATAACTAGAGCCCCGGTGCACGAATTCATGCATGGGTGGGGTCTGGGTAGCCCACCCTGATGGCCCGGGCTGGCCAGGGAGAGGGGCTGTGGACAGTTGGCTGGCCAGCCCCACCCCCTGGTTGAACTCCCGGTTGAGGGGACAATTTGCATATTAGCCTTTTATTATATAGGACTAGTTTACAACGGTGTCACGTCTATGCCACTCTGTCCCACCTGGACGTGAATCATCCCTTTGCCTAGCATATCCATATTGAATATGTTACCCCCATTAGTCACTTAGCAGCCATCTCAGTTATTAGATCAATTTTCAGAGATAGAGGGAGGCCACATTCACATCACTTTTATTACAGTATATTGTTATAATTATCTTATTATTGTTAATTTATTACTGTGACAGTTTGTACATTAAACTTTATCATAAGTATGTATGTATAGAAAAAACATAGTATATATAGGGCTCAGAGCTACCCTTGGTTTCAGGCATCCACTGGGGGTCTTGGAACATATCCTGGTAGGATAAGAGGGGCCTACTGTATTCAAGTTTATTAATCCACTTTTCAGTTATTCCATTGTCATTTCTGTTATTGTGTTGTCATCTCTAGAAGTTCAACAACTTATGTTTGTATTTGCAGTGTCTCCTTAGCATGGTCATATATCCCTTTACTTTATTTGATATATAGAGGACAGTTATGTAACTTGTAATGTGCTTGTCCACTTATTTTATGATCTGTGCTATTTCTGGGTCCGTTTTGATTAATATTTTTCCTTCTTCATGGCTTGTATCCTCCTGCTTCTTTTCATGCCATTTTTTTAATAGATGACATTGTGAATTTTACTTTGTTGGGTGCTGGATATTTTTTGTATTTATTCAAATATTTTTGCAGTTTGTTCTGAAATAGGTTGAGCTATTTGGAGAATGTTTGATCCTTTTGAGCACTGCTTTAAGCTTTCTAAAGTGGTATCAGAACACCCTATATTCTTCGGTTTTACCTTCATACAGAAGCTGTACTCTTCAGAGTGTTGCACCTAATGTCACCTTGTTATAAAAATTTTCCACTATGGCTGCTTAGAATGCCAGTTATCCTGTGCATATTGTGAGCTCAGTAGATTTCTTTACCTGCTCTTCATTAGTTGTTCTTTCTCCAGCACTGAGTAGTTGTTTCACATGCATGCTTTAATCAATACTCAACTGAAGACTTGGGAATAGAAGACTGAGCCTCTGCATATCTCCAGAGTTCTTTCCCTCTCTCTCACTCCCCACCCCACACCCTTCCTCCCTGTCCCTTTCTCTTTCTCTCTCCCCAACTCATTCCTCTCTCTCTTTTCTGGTACTTTTCATTATGAATGTAACTGTATGGACTTCCTTGGAAACTCAATTTCATACTGAAAAGGAGACCAGGTGCCCAGACAATAGTCTGTACCCAGTTTTTCTTCCCTTCTTTCAGCCTAGAAACTCTCTCCAGGTGTAAGCTGAGGAACAGTTAATTATAGGTCTTCCCTGCTTGGAGATCTATGTCTAGCATTGACTATATGCCAATACTTAAAAACTGTTATTTTATATATTTTTTCCCGTTTTTACTATCTGGGTAAGGCATTTGGGTAAATCCAGTCCCAGTGACTTTATCTTGGCCAGAAATCAAAATACATGTATTGTTTTCTTTCAAATACCTTGACTGTTTCTTTGGCTATGTCTAGTTATTTGATAGCTCTTGCTTTATTGTTGAATAAGAACTCCTTTTTTCCATGATGCTCCTTGATTTGTTATTACTGCATATAAGGAGAATTTTTCTAGTGATATTATTCAATTTTCTAGGGTGATAGTTAATATGCCTTGCAGAACACAAATATTGTTATTTAATTTTCAAAAAAATTTTCTCACGTATTCTTTCGCCTTTATTTCATTGACAAGATTGTTATGGTTAAATAATAGTAGTTTGGGGTAATTAAAATATTGTCCTTCATTTAAATCCTAATTATTCTAATATTTCATCATTAAACATGATGTTTACTCTAGATTTAAAGAATAAACTGCTTACTAAGTTAATGGAATGTTTCTATTCCTATTGCACTAAGAATAAGTGAATTTATCAAAATACTTTTATCATTATTTAGATCATTTTATGTTTCTTCTCATTTAATTATTAATACTGTGAATTGTATTAATAGATTTTCTAATGGTAAGTTATATTTACCTCCCTGTTAAAAATTCTTATTAATCATAACATGTCATTCATTCTTTTAAAATATAGTTGAATTGAATTTTACATTAGTTACCTAGAATATTCACATATATATTAATAAGCTATATTGTTTTCTGATTATATTTGTCCACCAGAGACCCATGGACTCAATTATTTTTATAGTTCTATTTTTATTGTAAAATACTTCCATATTACGTTCTAGTTTGATGGTATTCTAAAATGATTCACATCTAAGCATGATCTTGGAGATGCGGGTCACCATCCTACAACTGAGAACTTGTCTCTGAGTCCAGTGAGCGCTACCTCTGCTTTTGCGCTTAACATGGAGCGCTCCCCAAGGATAGATAAAAAAAAAATCACAAGGTGCCCAGACAACAAGGTCTAGAAAAAAAGTGAGGGAATCCAGTCATTCTTAAAGAACATGCTCATGTAGGCAGGCCAAGCCCAGAAGAATTTAGTCATGGCAGTTAATAATCTGTTAGTTACATGCACCTGTGTTGTATGGAAGTCCTCAGCAGTTCCTACACTTCCGGGGCTTCACCTCAGATTAAATGAATCAGAATCCACAAAGTTAGGGCTCAGGTATCAGTATTTTTTAAAATTCTAATGTGCAGCCAGAAATGAAAAACACAGATGTAGATTTTACCTCAAAATACGTTAATTTGTACAAATAAATAGTTATAAATAAGTAGTGAAGATTTTGTCTGCTCCTACTCCAGCAATAAAAGAAAAAATAGCCATTTATGCACGCTTTAATATTGCCACAATGCTAATTTATTTTCCAGTGAGCTAGGCATATCCACAGATTCTTTATATGACACCTGATTAAAATCGGTGTTTGAAGAGTGCAAGATTGCTCATTAGTGCAGTTTCTGGAAAATTATGTAGTCTGATGATTTGTAAGGAGTAAATCAAACCTTGAAATTATTAGTAATTCTTCTTGAAATACATTTATGTGAACAGGCATACTCATTATTAGTTTTATTAAACTTAAAAACAGAAGAAAATAGACCTTTCTTCTATAAAATACTATGCCACTTAATGTAATGGTAGAAATTGGGTGGTTAGATATATATTACTTTATACTCTACCATTTTTATAAGTATGCTTTTAATTTGTGTGCCATTATTTTGGTATTTAAGGTATTAGCTATAACTAATATAAAGTTTTAACTATAGATAGATAGATAGATAGATCAGATAGATGGATATAGATACACACACACACACACACACACACACACAAAACCCTAATATGCAAATAGACTGAATGGTGGAACAACTGAATAACCGGTCGCTATGACCTGCACTGACCACCAGGGGCAGACGTGGAACATGGCAGGAGTCAGCAGGCAGCAGAGCCTGGAACATGGCGGGCATCGGCCGCAGTGGGATGGTGGAGCAAGTGAGCGGGGGCACCACACCAAGATGTGGTGAGCCTCTGGTGGTTACTGAAAATTCTTTGCTCCCATGCGCTGTGGTCCCACCAGGCACTCGCACCCACTGCCGGAGCCGACCCTGCTCGCACCTGCAGCGGGCACCAGAGCCACCGCTTACACCCGCTGCCAGCGCTCAACGCTGGTCCCGATTGCTTGGGGCCATCAGCGGGTATGAGCAGCAGCTGCCAGCCCTGATCGCCCCTGAGGGTTTCTCTACCCACACCCGCTCCTGAGGGGCAATTGGGGCAGTAGCCGCAGCTCGCACTCACTGACACTCACTGACAGCACCAGCCCTGCTCGCATCCACTGCTGGCACCGGCCCCAATCATTCCGCAGCATCAGCGGGTATAAGCGGGGCCAGTGCCATCAGTGTATGGGAGTGGTGGCGGAAGCGGAGTTGCTGGCAGACAGGGGACCAGGGGCCGCAGTGGGAGGGGCCAGGCGGGGGTGCGGAGGATGGGCTGAGACCTGCCCCAGTGCCACCACAGCCTTGCGGCCCACAGTTCCTTTCAGGTGCATGAATTCATGCACTGGGCCCCTAGTATATATATAACATTAAATATGGAAATTGAAATGGAGGTCTGCAAGATTTGTTTTTCTTAAAACAGATACATATGTTCCTAAAATTCCAGAAACTTTCTCCTATAAATATTTTGTTGGCTTGTGTTATCTTTGTTTGACTTTGTTTTCAGGCTTATCTTATTTTTTATTGAGATGGTTTCTGGTTTTTACTCAGTTTTTCAATTTAAATAATATAAAAATCAGCTTATCTTTGTTGCAAGTCTCTAGTAAAACAAACTGAATCTAATTCCTCTTTAGGGAGAGTGTTAAATCTATAACTATCTCTGTTATCTCTACATTAATCCACCAAAGTTTAATCTTCTATGCAAATATATCCTCTAGATTTTCTCTCTTACTACTATAAAATATTTTGCAGTGTTTACATGTAAATTTTCAAATAGTTGATGTATCTGTAGTCATATTTTTTTATTATTCTTAATGTTATTGTATCTAATTTTCTTTCCCCTTTTCTCTCAATCATTTATTGGGGGGAGGATTTGATCAGATTTACAGGTTTCATTTAAATTTTTTTAAATGAAAAAATTTATATTTTTGCTTAAAATTTTTAACTTTTTTTGGCTTTTAATCAATATTTTTGTATGTACATTTTCTCCTATTATGTGTGGCTCGTCAATTAACATAAAATAGCACTTATTTTCTCCTGTTCAAAACTAAGCTCTTTTTAGCCTAAGATAGGTAGTGTCACTGACTTCAAGCTGATGGAGTTTACAATAATTACCTTAGTGTCTGTATTTAAAGGAGAGAGAAAGGATGAAGAGGACAAAAACAGATGGAGACAGAACATCATTACTAACCAGGAAGGCCTGGTTCAGAGATGCTTAAAGAGAGCTGACTGGAACATAAAGGAATTTGAAATTAGGATAAAGCATTAGAAAGATAATGTGCTTATTTGTTATTTCTTGAAGAGAGTCTTCTTAAATACCTGCTAAGTCTAAACCCCTTGGTGGAGGGTTGTATCAAAATGTTTTGAGACTATTGTGTGTGGCACCAAGAAATGTATGCAATAGGAATTGTTGACAGTTATTTGCTGAATGCAGCACAAGAGTAGAATGATAGAATTTTGGAAGACAGGAAGAGTCAGTTTGAAAACATACTTCACTGTAATTTTCACACTTATGAAAACATTTTGGCAATATGTATATTTATACCTATGTAAAGGAAATATCAGGATGCAATATAATTTGAATACCAAAATATCCATCTGTGTGTTTCTTCGACAAATTAATTATTGTAAATTTATTTATAAATTATATGTGCCATATGAATACTAAATGTCTCAACTCAGAAGTGAAAGTATGAATCTCAATCTTTAAGGGGTCACATAACGTATGGTACTGATATATGGTTGGAGAAGAAAAAATCTAAAGATCCTAATGATAATCAGTGGCATGCTTCTAAATATTCCATTGATCTGAAGACAGTAGGAAGTTTTGGTGTGGTAGTTTTTGTTTATTGGTTTCAAATATCCTGGGACCTTCAGTTATAATTGTTATTCCCCAAACGATTCCATGAGAGAAACTTAAAAATACAAATAGCCCTGGCCAGTGTTGCTCAGTTGGTTGGAGCATAGTCCCATACACTGGAAGGTTGCAGGTGCGATTCCCAGTCATGGAGTATAGGAGAGGCAATGGATAGATGTTTCTCTCTCACATGGATGTCTCTCTCTTTCTCTTTCTCTTTCTCTTTCTCTTTCTCTTTCTCTTTCTCTTTCTCTCATTCTCTCATTCTCTCATTCTCTCATTCTCTCATTCTTTCATTCTCTCATTCTCTCATTCTCTCCTCTCTCCATTCCCCTATTTCAAAATTCAATAGGCATGTCCTTGGGTGAGGATTTTAAACAGAAAAAGAACAAAATACATACATGTGATTGTTCCTGACTAGGCAAAAACTAGGCCAGCTTATAATTATCTTCACAAATACTTAACAGGTGCAAGAGGAATTCTACTATCACTGCTAACCTAGCCTTGTTCATTGGACTGCTATCAGAGAGGGAGCAGAGTTCAGACTACCAGAGGGTCATTTCTATTTGTAATTGATTCCCTATGGACAGTAACCTGCAATAATTCCCTGTAGTCCCTAACCTTTGTTTCAATAAATTGATCAGATTGTGACCCTCTATGTTAGGAAAGCCAACTCCTAAAATTGTGCCTTGCGTGAAATAGGAGCTTGATGTGTATTTACTATGGATTCATTTTTGACACGGACAATAGGCGAGCCTGAATTCTATTAGTAGGGGCGGTAGAGAATATAATATAATGGCAAAAGTTTCACTCGCACCCCACATGCTGCAGTTGAAGTTTGCTTAGAATATTGCTTGCAATTTGATTTTAGAATAGTTTTCCACAAGAGTAAACCAAAGGTTCTGAGATTCTCTCTAATTTCTCATTAACCCCTGCAGGCTTGCACTTACGTTATTAAAGATCATAGTAGCTTAGAGCTTCATGGATCCTTCTCACAGAAGAGGAGCTTGTGCCCTGGAATTGGCGAACGGGCCAGTGTCACCCAGATGCCAGGCCTGGTTGTGCTGTTCTTTCCACTGCACTGTGAACACACTCTAGGTCAGGGTTTCCAATCGGTCAAAGCACAATGGCTTTCTCCCAGACTGAAATGTTAATGGGTTTAACACAATTAAAGCACAGACACTCAAAGTATAAAATGACCTTAAAAGTATGCACTTATCTCTTTTCCTCCTTATTTCACAAATAAGAAAATGGAGGCCCACAGAACAGTGGCATTTTCCCCATGAATATACAATAATTTCTGTACATAATGATGCTGTCATCCATGAAAAGGGGATTATGATCCATTTACACTCTTAACCTAAGGCAGAGGCATATTAATATATTTAACTTAATTTTTTTCCATTGGCCAGCTATATATACAAAGGTTTTTATTTTCCTATTATGTGAAGATTTAATTGTCCAGATCATTCCACTCTAAGAGACATTCCATAAATGATAGAATGCTGCCCTATTCATCCTGGAAACAGCCGAACACATGAAATTATTTATCTTAAGGGGTCTGCAGCTCAGTGTTGCCAGTGAGATAACCTTAACAAGTTGAACTTCCCATGTTTATCAAAAGCGTTAAACACTGTAAACTTCAGCTCCATTTCTTCATCTCTAGATATCCCATTTCAAATAACAATAGCAAAATTCGCTCATTGTGCAACCCTGTCCATTTCTTTCCAGCGTTCTGTCATTCTCTAGGAATCATTATACGACTCATTGTCACCAACATTCACATGTTTTCTGTATATTATTTTTCTCTGTGCCATCAACCGTGTTCACTGACAGTGCTCCACTGTTACCTTCCAGAATTTCCCTTTGCTGTTAGTACCCCATCAGTAAGTTCTGGTGCTGGTGCATCACCAGTGACAGTGGAAGGCTTTCAGACAATGCCCAGCTGTTGGAAGGACAAGAACAATAGACTTTGTCTAAATCATGATGCCCAAGTGGTTTTTTGACCAAAATGTCAAGGGGTCTAGTCATGCCATCAGAAATTACAACCGTTTGTGCATGACCAGGCAATGGCAACCACCGCTTTGTTGCCTTCCGTAGCTTATAGAAATGGTAAGATTTTACCCTGATTTTTGAGATGTTCATATTTGAAGTAGAAACAGATGTCCATCTCTGAAAACACACTGCAGACAACAAGCCACCTGCTTCTCTTTCTTTAATACATACTTTTATTAAATTCAGAGAGGAAGGACGAGGGAGAGAGAGAAACATTAACGATGAGAGAGAGTCATTGATTGGCTGCCTACTGCACACCTCGCACTGGGGATCTCACCCACAACCTGGGCATGTGCCCTGACTGGGAATCTAACCGTGACCTCCTGGTTCATAGCTCAACACAGAGATATGCTGGCCAGGCGCACCTTCTAGTCCTTAATAAGGAGAAAAGCAAACATAAAAACACCTCCCCCCTCCCCCAACCCTGGCTTTTGCTGAGTCGAACATGTTTCCTATGTGTTTGCTTTTTCCTGAACTCAGGGAGTAGATTTTTGTGTTATGTTCAAGCAGCCCCACATTAGACTTTTATTTGAATCCAATTTTATGAACTACATCAAGGCATTTACTCCACATTTCCAGACCTCTCAGGGTCAATGCAGCTTCTAAGAAAGCTCCCTATAATGTTAAGAGTGTGGTGTATTCTCAATTGCAGTTCACCAGAGTTGACGTTCTAAGCAATTTTAGTGAAATTGGCATGCGGTTTTTGTGTGTGTGTTTTTTTAACTTGTATACTCACTAGGCAATATCCTCTCCTACTCTTTCAAAGAAATCACAAAAAGCTTTTTCACATCTGAGGTTTACACTTTGCTATAAGACAAATGCATTCTCCCTTTGCCCTTGAGAAGGCATTTCTAGGACTCCCTGACTCCTTAGGATAAGCTGTTGATTGGCCCACAGCAGGTCCCCACGCTGGGGATGGAATAAGCTGAGTGATGAGGGGGCAGAAGACACTGGCCAGCGGTGTGTACACTGTCCATTGCACTTAATCATAGGCAGACAAAACATGTGTGTCCTATTCACTTTTTTAGCAAAGTGTTTGAGGACAACAAAAGTAAAAAGCCAAACTGTCTGTCCCTTAAGCATTTTAGGAAACACAAACGTATTATTATTTCTCTCAACGGCATTGTTTTATGGCAAGATTACTACATCTTAGCAAGAGATGGGTCCCAGACACTACCAGTGCCCCAGTGTAAAAATATGGCGTGCTTTGAAGAACTATTCCTCCATCGGTCCATAGCAGTCCTTTTAAGCCCAGATAACAATGATAGGTATATTCTGCTCCTTTCTTCTCTATCTAGGATGTGGGTCATGACTAGCCAATCAGATTATTCTATCACATTGGTCACAGTGATGGTTCAGGGATGATCACGTGACTCAGTTGGGTCCACAAGAACCTATTCAAGACTTTGCCGAAACTATTGGGAGGAACAGTCTCATGCTTTAGGATTTATACACTGATAAGGCTGATATTCTTCATCTGGTCCGGATAGAATAGGTTATGTTACAGTCTCAAAAGCCCCCAAATCACTAAATGAACAGGTAAAAGATTTATTTTGGTATTTATCTGTCACATGAAGTTGACTGTAGTTCCAAGCAAGTCTCCACGTGGTGACTAATGTATCCAGTCTGATTAGATATCCCATCAGAGCTGCGCCATCCCAAACGGCCTCTTTTGTCAATGCTGCTGGGGAGTCTGAGCATGAGCGTCTCACGGTTCAGCCTGATAGTGACACGGCCATTTCCTCTTGCAGCACACTGTTCCCAACTAGTGACAACCCACCCCGCCTGTAGGAAACACTGAGGTGAGAATACTGCCTCTGCCACAGCTTCTGACTTGGTGTCACCATCCCAGATCCATGTAGAAACAGTATGACAAGGAAGCCAGGCATCAACTCACAAAATCAAGAGTTGTAGATGGAAATTTCTGATGAAAACAGTTAAAGCCAGGGCTCAGCCAGGCTGTAGCCTTGACACACTGGGGCTCCCACAGGCATCCGAAAAGGCAGAAGCCATGCATGTGTATTTGTGCATGCACGTGTGTCTTATGCATACTAAACACAAGAAATAGACAAGCACCCTATGGCAGATGAGGCATAATTAATGTAAAAAGGAAAAAAAATGACTGAGAAACTCAATTTTAAAAATCGTCATGGAATTCATGCTGTTGTTACAGAAACTTAGCTACATGTAGCTTTCTGTTCTCTGTTTCGTGGGTGAAAAAGCAAGGTTGGCAGCAAGAAAAATAGACCTTTATTGTGAATTAGAAACCAGGAAAGCAAAGCCAGTTTTACCCTTTACTTAAACTTACAAATCTAGGGAAACTTTTTGGCTCTGGCTCATTGAGATATATGATTAGCTGTCAGAATGAATTGTATCAACAAGCTGCTCCCTGACTTTGGAACCACTTCATAGCGTGTTTGAGTCAATTTAGGGTAACCTGCTTCTAAACAAGGAGTTTCTAGTTTGAGTGCCTACTATGTTCCAGGCATTGTGCTAACTGATCTACTTAAATTCTATCTGACATTTATAACCCGATGAATTTGGTAATAGCTTTATGTGAATCAGAATATAAGAGGCCATGTAATCTGTATAAGACTGATGCAAATTTATGATTTCGTGGATAAAAATGAAGAATTTGCACACGACACTAAATTATCCCCAAGTATTTATGTCCGAAAACACTTGGTGTTTACCACATATTACAAATGACACCTGAAAAAATAACTTTTGAAAAAATTATGTTTTGATTTTTAAATGAAGAATTCTAGTTTTTGAAATAAGAAAGGCAATGAGTAGAAACTGCTAATCTTTTTCTCCTAAAACTGAAGTGAGCAAGTTACCGAAATAGGAGCTGAATAGTACTGCCTGCTAAACTGGGCACACCTACATCGAGGACTATAAGGCCTCACAAGTATTAATTTCACTCTGGCATGAGGTTCAGCGTGAAGTCTTTTGTGTTGAATTTGAATTCTGGCCTACCCATTCAATTAGCTGTAGGATCTTTGGCAAATTAGTTAACATTTTAAATCTCTGTCTCCTCATCTGTAAAATAGAAATGATAATACTAATAATATCTATCCTTCAGGCTTATTATCATTAGTAAATAAGATGATTCACGTTAAAAGGCTATCAAGCTCTCAGACATACTACAGGAGCTAACAAAATATTGACTATCCTCATCATCACTGTCATCACCAGCGTCATCTTTGTTGTCATCATTACCATCATCAGAATTGAACCTTTTCCAATTAAAGACACCCAAGCAACTGACTTGGGTCCATGATTATCTCTTTGATGATGTTTTAATTTCTGGAGGGTAGTTAAATTCTAACTCATTTAATTGTTTTGTTAGGTTCATTTTTCCTTTCCAGTTTTGTAAACAGAATCTGAAAACAGTAACAGTCACTCAAAGTTAAGACACTTATACTAATAGGATATGATTGCAATTTAACAGATAGGAGTTAGTGCTTTGTGAGACATAGACACAGGATAATTGGAGCATTTGGTTCAGAGTTTGGACAGTGCTGTTGTGTTGAGTGAAGCATCAAAGAATACCAACAATGTGAGAGCGAGAGGCTTTTCTATACATAAAAAGGCATGGTTGTTTACAGGTAGGCTTGGAATGTCAGTTTTATTCAACTGCAAATCTACTTATTTGTTTTGAATAAAGAACTCAGAAGGGAATTAAACATAAGAAGGGAAAGAAATCAAAACATGACAGTGATAAAGTAAACCAAGCAACAGTGAATGTCCAGGCATAAAACTCACTTAGATACCAATACAGTATTTCTTTGGTGGGAAGTTGCTACAGCGTCCTTCTCTTCATCTTATTTGTGAGGTTAGATTAGGTTTCTTCTACCATTTCCCTTTCTCCCTTCCCTTTTCTCCTTTACTGAACAGGAACCAATCACAGTACTGAAGACCTAGATAAAAATATGAATAGCACAGTTCCTGCAAAAGAGTGTCTAGCTCAGAGTTTGATCCTAGCAAGTGAGTGTCTGTCTGGATTGGCAATTGGGACCCGTGGAATACCCGAGATGTCCTTTCAAGGTGATTTTATTTCACTGGGTTTTGAAGAAAAGCACCATTCTCTTGATCCTGGATCAGGAAGCGTTTCAATCAAGTCCTGACTCTGGAGAAAGAGAAAGGAAAGCTAAAATTCCTCTAAAATCCCTACCACTTGCTGAGAGCCATCAGAGCCCTGGAAGAAATGTTGTTGTTATTATTGTTGTTTAATCTGAAAGCTGAAGCCAGGGGGAAGACAGCTTAAGTAAAGGATTGCCATGCAATTTACACTAAATAATAAATGAGGAGGGGATTCTGTTAGGGATGCACTTTAGAGATCCCGTTGGCTTTGTTCTCTGGAGGCCTATGGATATAGCCTGCAGATATCTCAGGGTTTCTTGTTTCTTTTTCCCTCTGTGAATAATAGGAGCTGCTTCCATACCCAGTTCTGCTATATTTTCCACATCTACACCATTCACAAGAGGCAAAATAATAGGCTTTCAACATGAACTTAGGCTGATAAGTTTACCTTGAACTTCAGATACATGGAAACATACAAAGACAAGGTAAAGTAAAACATAACTTAATAACTCAAAGGACATTTTTGTTACACTTTTTCCTGATTTGTTTTCTATAATTCAACTAAAATTTATTAAGCACATTATTCTCATCAGGCACTCACTAGGTGCTATGGGTGATAAAACAGTGAATTAAATATGGCCTTAAACTCAAGGAGTTTATAATTTATTAAGGCAGACTATAAACACTTCATCAGAGTACAAAGCAGATTGTACTAGTCTACTTGTTATTATAACAAAGATATGCAAACATAATGCTTAACGGGGCACAGATGAGCAAAAAATAAAATAAAATAATGGATGAGTGGGTTGTTAAGAGTTTTGACCCCATGCCTCTAACCACTTACAAGTTCTGTAACTTTGAGCAATTTTTAACTGCTCTAAACCTCGGTTTCCTCATTGTTAAATTAAAGATAATAAAAGAAACAGTTGGATTAAAGATGGTCTGAAGAAAAAGTTGCCAATTAGATTTTGGTTATTTTTCTTTAAAGAGTTGGAGAAGGCTTTTCCGGTGGTGACATTTCAGTTGGCTTTTGAAAGGTAGTTGTGTCTTTGATGGGGAGACAGATGTGGGGAAGATTTCCAACTGAAGGATACAGTGTGAGCAGAGCACCAGCTGTTCAGATTGAGGTGAAGCTGGAAGAGAGCACCCTCCCTTAGCCCCTCCTCCCCTGCATGGCATTTTCACTATTTGGATGACTCCTTTGGATGTGTGCAAAGGAACTGCCTCTGATGACCAGAATCAACCTGACATCTTGTGCCTAAAAATGGTGAGAGGTCTAGCTCTCACTTTGAAAGCATTACTAGCCCTCAACTCAATCGTTTGATCAAGTTAGCCAGCTAGAGTCATAGACAGCAGAGTGGGAGGCTGAGTGGAAGCTTTAGGACAGATAAGTTTAGTTGGAGTTCAACAGGTGAGCAAGGACAGGGATATGGGACAGTGCCCGGAGGATGCCCCCAGAAAGTTGAAGGCCATTACAAATCCCGTGGGCCTGTTAGAAAGGCCAGTGGCAAATGGCCTACATTCAAATTCTTCTAAAGGCAAGTTCTGCCATGTTTATCACCTTGTCTAGATGGACGTGAAAAGCAAAGAAGAGGGGAGGAGTCAGTGCTCCTCCAAGGTCCATGACCTTGGCTGCTTGCATCTAGGGCTGATCCAGCTTAGCCACAACTATACATAACTCTTATTAACTCCAAGTTGACTTTATATTAATCTGATATTGAAAAGAATCCCCAGTGTGGCCAATAACCACAGTTTTCTCATTATCTACTATTTCCTAAAAACTGTTCACTCTAGCCACAGTTCTCAAATTGTGCCTCTTGGCTCATGCTACTCCTCACTTTGGAAGGAAGGCTGCCTTTCCTTATGTATCGACAAGTTGAATCAGGATGACTTTTCCTCCATGTCCTTTCTAGCTTTGCTCAGACCCTTTTCCTTGTCACCCTGTAACTCTTATATCTGAACTCAATGTCCAGGTCACTTCTCAGGTTTGAGAATTCGCTGCCTAATGGAGGAAATGATTTGTTTACCTTGTCAGCTCTGTTCCATTTCTTAAGCTAGAATCAGAGTCCCTCAAGGTGAGAAAGGGACAGAGATGTGTTTTCCTCCTTACAGCACTTAGCCCAGAGCCCTGTTTATGTCCCTTGAAGATTTACCAATTAATTACAGATAGAATAAAAAACATCAACACAATCAGCAAAATTCCCAGTTCTCTATACATCCTGTACCCTTCCCTCTTTTCCCCTGATACTTAAAAGATTTTCATACTGAGTATACCTGTCTCCTTCTTTTTATAACCCTTTCCCTTCCTCCTCACTACAGCAAAGCTTTATTTGTCCAAAAGTAGAAAATAAATGAAAACTTATTAACAAGAAAATACCAATGTAAATGTATGCCTAGGTCCTCCCTATCTTCTACAAGTAGAAAGCTGTTCAAATATGAACATCCTTGTTTGTTGCTGTTGTACATAAGCTTTCTCACTAGCATAGAACAAGCAAGTATGCTCCAATACACATTCCCTCCATTTAGGAAGGGAGAAAGCAAAGCCTAGAGATGTTAATTAAATTACCCAATCTCACAGAGCTGAGCCTGGGACCCAAGTTGTTCCATTCCATTTTAGGGTTCAACCACTATGTCTTTAAATATATATATATTTCAGAGAGGAAGAGAGAGGGAGAAAAAGAAAGAAACATCAATGATGAGAGAGAATAATTGATCAGCTGCCTCCTTACACACCCCCACACTGGGGAATTGGGCCTGCAACCAGGGAATATGGCCTGACTGGGAATTAAACTGTGAGCTCCTAGTTCCTAGGTCAACACTTAACCACTGAGCCATGCTGGCTAGCCACAATGATTGCATGTTGAATTGATATGATAAATGACACAGAACCAGAAATAGGAGATCGTGTACAAGAATCCATGAATCCATAAAGAGAAGCTTTCAAAGTTCTTAACAGTTTTTGTCCCTTGTGAATCCCAGATTAAATTCTTGCTTTTGATCTCCATAAACATGATTGTATCTTGATTTTTTAATTCTTTCTTGAGCATCTACTATGCCCTAAGCACTATTATAGGCATTGTGCTTAGAGCAGAAAAAAAAGTACAAATATCTCTGCTCTCATTAAGCATCTATGCAAATGTATTAAATATAAAATAAATAAGATAAATAATTATAAGATATAGTATGGTAATAAAAAGTACTAAGAAAAATAAAGTGTGGTAGGAAATGTCACGAGCAGAGGTTCACTTTCGGTTAGGTGGCTAGTTAACATGTCAGTGAGAAGTTGATATTTGAGGGAAATGATGGAAATGAGTTTTAAGTAATGAGAAAGGGTCTTCTAGGCAGAGGGAACAGGGAGTACAAGTGCAAATGCCTATCTGTGAGGTTGCAATGAGGAGGAAGGTAAATTGGTAATGAGAACAGGAGAGATGGTGAGCCAGATTGTATAGTTTGCAACCACAATGAACTCTCCTAGTCTGTTTTTCTTTGAATGTATTAGGGAACCATTGGATCATTTTGAGCACAGGGTCACTCTTAGAAGCCATAATATTTCATTTCTTTGATTAGGCTAACAGGAGTTTATCTTTTCTACTTAGAGTGAATGAAGAATTCTTAACTAAGATATCCTTTATCTCTGTAGTTTTTGATCCAAAAAGCAGATCATTGGTTAAAAACAAACAAACAAACAAAAAAAAACATGTGCCTCTATTCTTTGACAATCTTTTTCCTACTTTTAATTGATGTGTTACAGGGTGATTTGCCTGTGTCTCTGACTATACTCAGCTCACAGACCTTTTGGTCCCAGGATTTGAAAAAGAGTAAGGAGTCAATGAGTTAACCTTTAATAATAACAGTGGAAATACCACATTTACAATAGGCTCCCAAGTCTGCTGGACTCATAAAAAAAGATTACGTAGGCCCTAACCAGTTTGGCTCAGTGGATAGAGCGTCAGCCTGCCGACTTAAGGGTCCCAGGTTCGATTCTGGTCAAGGGCATGTTCCTTGGTTTCAGGCACGTACCCAGTAGGGAGTGTGCAGGAGGCAGCTGATCGATGTTTCTCTCTCATCGATGTTTCTAACTCTCTATCCCTCTCCTTTCCTCTCTGTAAAAACTCAATAAAATATATTTTAAAAAAAGATTATGTAGGAAAGGAATACATTTAAACATCTGAAAATCTTTTAACAGATCAAATCTCCAAACATGTAGTCATAAAGTTATATTATAGAAGACTAACTAAGTCACAAGAGAAAAATATATCTTGATAGAGAAAGCTCACAACTTATTTATGGAAACTCACACCTTCAATTACCTATTAAAAACAAAATTTCAGAGTCAAGTTGAAATTTAAATATCTGAGAACAACTCATTTTTAGGTTGATTAAATTTTAAAATTTAGTAAATTTTAAATATTATAAATTTAGGATTTAAGAGAGGGATTTGCTAAAAAAAAATCTGCCTTTTATTTTCTGTCTTTTCTTTTTAACAAAATTTTTGAAGCACCAATGCCTGAACATAAATAATTTACCCACATAACTATAGTGCTAACTCATTGACTTTGAAATTAGAAGACTGAAATAATCTCCCTATAAAAAGATACGATAGCTTCTTTGTAATTATAATCAATAATTACTAAAGTGTGACATGCATGTTAAGTTGGAATAGTTTAGGGACCATTATATGGTTTTGCTTTATAGATAGACATCTAAGTGAATATTGCGGGAAGGCAGCTGGGGAAGAGACTCCAGTTCTTTATCATTTAATCCAATTTGATGTCTGCTTCCTTTCTTCTCACCTGGGGCCTTCCATTGTAACATGTGCAATTTTAAAGAAAACTGGAGGGTAAAATGAATCAAATGAGGCTTTTGCTCCCAATACCCCAATCCTCGCCAACTGAGAGTCACAAAGGGAACTCAGTCTTATTAAAGGGCAGTGGGTCAGACCACAAAATCCACAAAGCTGCTCTCCAGGTTCAGTGTTCTTGCTGGGCATCATTACCTTTGAAACCAACAGTCAAATGACTGTGCAGCATGTCTGTTTCCAGAGAAGGGTAGTAAATTGGGCTGCTGGCATGCAGGAAACTTAAAACATCCCAATGAAGTCAGTGCTATTGTCAGAAGCAGGTCTCTTTGCCCTTCTCAATCATCCTCAACTTCTACTTTAACTTTTTCCTCCCATGAATTTTACTGCCCCAAACTGAGTCAGCAATAGGATGTTTAATATTTATACCACTTCTTTAATCCCATGTTTAGGTAGTGACCTGGCTTTCCCTTGGTACTGTTAGTATTTTGGGCAGCATACGTATTTCTTGTCAGGGCTATTCTGCGAATGTAGGATGTTTAGCAGCATCTTTGGCCTCTACCCACTAGAAGCTAGTAGTATCCCCCACCTGTGATTACCAAACATGTCTCCAGATATTGCCAAACGTCCCCAGGTGGGGACAAAACCACCCCAGGTAGAGAACTACTACTTTAGAGGTTGAAGCTGGTGGGCTGCTCAGTGCCCTATGTAAGACATAACATGATAGTAACTGCTTCAAAGCTTTCTCCAGCAACAGAAGAGGAAAAATACAATAGCTGGAACAGTATCCAAGTCTGAGAGAAACTCCATTCATTTGTGTAGAAAGATGAAATTGACCTCAAGGTTGTACCTACTTGAGAGCATAGTTAGGACCTACTGTGCAAAATCCTAAATCTTGAATTTTTTTTTTAAAAACGGAACCAAAAAACAATAAGAAGCTCAATTCTTAGTAGAGGAGTAGATTGCATTGACCTGAAAAGTCTAGTATCTGGTTGGGCTGCTACACTAATTCATTGGATGACATGCAACAATACCTGGAACCTCTCTGTGTCAAGGCTCTAAGATGCCTAATGCCATGCAGTGATGCAGGACAATATGTATAAAAGGTTTAAATTCTGGGAACAGGAGTCCTATATCAAAATAAGATGTCACAGATGCATCTGTGGCCAACCACTTGTCCAAGTACTTAACCTGTCAGTGGTAGAGTAACGTGAATTCTAAGGAGAATGATGTAGGGAAGACATATCTATCTCTTCAATTTTATTACAAAAAAATAGTAAATATTGAATACTTATAATGCACTAGACCTCTCTTGTACACTTTACATGCATTAACTCATTTTATCCTTATATCAATACTAGTGGCATTTACTATTTTCTATTAATAGTTGAAATAATATCAAACCTCAGAGGGAAGGCAGGGGTTGGTGGGGGGGGAAAGGGGAGAGATCAACCAAAGGACTTGTATGCATGCACATAAGCATAACCAATGGTCACAGACACCAGGGGGTGAGGGCATGAGCAGGGGGGTGGGAGACAATGGGGGGATAAGGACACATATGTAATACCTTAATCAATAAGGAAAAAAAATAATTACTTTTTTATTAATGAGAAAACTGAGGCACAGAAATATTGTCACTTTATTAATGAAACATATATATCATGTTGTAGAATCAAGATAGAAACTAGTCAGTTTGGCTCTTCACCACTACAGTTGAAATGTTAAATCAGCAAACATGTATTGTGTACCAGGTCTGCTAAGTGTTGGACAGTCAAAGATGAACAAGCATGTTTTGGCTACCAAGCGAACAATCTAGTGCGAAGTCAGTTATATAGATAGATCATTCCTCACAACTGACATGAGCATGATGCTTTTAACATAGCAATAGTTGCAGACAAAGCAGTGGATGAGCTTATCACAACTGTGAAAAAGGAGACTTCATAGCGAGCTGGAGCCAAAGCCAGGCTTTGGGGATACATAAGATTCACCAGGAAGATCTGATGAGTTAAAGGCAATAGCATGAGCCAAGGCCCACCGTGGTTACCATCAGTCTGTCTGTGTTTGTGCCGTAAGTGCCCCTTGTAAACCAGCCCATTCTTTAAAGCCCAGATTATCTGCTACCTCCTTTACAGGAAGTCTTTAGAATATGCTCATGCTTATTCTTCCAGATCCTGATTTTAGCAATTATTACCTTTTGTATTAGTTATTCGAGTTTCCATCATTCTCCCAGACTGAACTTTAAGCTCCCTGAAAAAAAGGAATCAGACTATGTTCACTGCTGTGCATAACTTATGCTAGATTGTGCTAGTTGCACACTGAATTAAGTGATGAGGAGCATCAAACATATTTACACATAACACAATGTAAATGTCATATCAAACAATTCATTGATCGTATCCTGTTGTTACCAGTCCAGTGTCCATCTACCTGACACTTTGAAAGGCCAAAAATCAAAACATCAAAGTTTGGAGAAAGGAACGTTTTATTTAATGAGAAGACACCAACTGAGAAGATGGGAGCTCTGGTGGTTCCTCAAATCCATCTTAAGAAAGTACAGAGTTTAGGCTTCTTTTATGTCAAGAGAATAAAAAATGAGAGGGGCTATTTTTGTAAAACTCAACCCAATCCAGCAATTGGAATCCCTCTAATGATTAGCATAAGACAAAACAAAAGCTATTATCCTGAAGGCCATGGTAACAAGGCAGACTTCCAGATGGAGTTCGAGAGACCGATCATGTCACTCTGTCACATTTTCTAAGATAAGTCAAAAATGCATTCTGAGGATATATTTTGATTTCTGGGACCAATGATCCACGGCAATATAACTAAAGAAAGAAAGAAAAAAGAAAACCTAACACAAATCAGTTTCCAATCCAGGTATACCTGGGATCTTTGCTTTTGCCTTGGGCAATGAGTGGTTCTCAAACTTGAACATGCTTTATTTAGTCTACCTCAATTGTTAAATGCCAAGTTCCAGATTCCTACAAATTCTAATGCAGACCTTGAGGATGGGGTCCATGGATAAGCCTTGTCATCCTAAAGGATTCTTTGGAGCAAGTTTTTAAAAATTGGTTGAATGATAAAAGTAGGCAAAAGGTTTGGACTTAGGAGGAAAAAGAACTAGCTTCTGACAAGCTGTAAATTTAAGGGCACTGACTGTGTTGGCCAGCCAAAACAAAAATAACCAACTAATGAATTCATCTTGTTGACATATTCCTAAATTTCCAGCAAAAACCAATTCTTAGATGTAAGTTCCATTCTACCTATTAAATTAGAAATTCTGTTAAGGGGCCCAGATACTAACAGTTTTTCAAAAAGCTTCTGAGGTGATGATAATGAGCAGTTTAGGCTGAGAGTTACTGTGTGAGGGCTCTAAAAGTGACAAAATGTAAATATTAACACCTTAGCCAGCCAATTTTCAGTCACTGTTAACACCTGAAGGTAAATTAATTAATTTGTTCTTTATTAGGTGACAACCAAATAAAGCTAGTTCCCTGTGGGGATGAAATACACAGAAAGGACATCAAAGTGGGAAAATTCAACTTGTACAGTTTGGTAATGCCTAGGAAAGGAAATGCCCAGTGAGGGTGTTCCAAAGAGAAAGAAGGAAGGAGGGCAGAGATTTAAGAGGCTAACAATGATGCCAGACACTGTCTGACCGGAGTTCCTCAGGTTCCTTCTTAGGGGAATGGAAATCAATGAGAAATATGTTGAAGGCCGATGTAAACCAGGAAACGGGACAACCTGGGAAACAGAGTGATCAGTGCCCTGAGCTTTTCCAGCTTTGCGCCATAAACTGAACTTCTTCCTGGGTGATTTCCAGGTCTCGGGAATGGAGCAGGGCCCCTCATTTAACTCTGGAGGAGAGAGAATGATGATATCTGAGAGTGGGTGGTGTTTAAGGAAGGGTATGAGCTATTTTCAAGTGAGGAAGGTGTGTTTGAAGGAAGAGGCACTGGGGAGGTAATTACAGCGGTGGCTGAAACGACAAAACTAGCTTGTTCTTAACTGCTATTTGTGGCTAATCACTTCAAAATAACAAATGAATAGCACAGTAAATGTTAGCAGGATAATTTTCTATTAATCAAGAATAATGAGTGAGTAAACTAATTCCCTCTTCAAACATCCCGCATTTTAATGCCGTTGCACATTGCTGCTTCAGATTGATTACACGGTGATTTAGAGGGAGTAAGACGCAGGGAGACTCAAAATAAAAGGAAGGATATTATTATTTCTATTTCCTGCTACATTCATGTAGAATATCAATCTGTCCCACATGAATTCTTATAGAAGATGAACATTGCCTTTTCAAAAATGATCTTAATCCAAAAGATAATGCCCATTTGCCCATATTTAAGTGTGTGTGTGTGTGTGTGTGTGTGTGTGTGTGTGAGAGAGAGAGAGAGAGAGAGAGAGAGAGAGAGAGAGAGAAGAGGAAGAAGAAGAAGAAGAAGAAGGAGGAGGAGGAGGAGGAGGAGGAGGAGGAGGAGGAGGAGGGAGGGAGGGAGGGAGGAAGGAAAAGAAAGAAAGAAAAAGTTGTGTCAATTACAAACTGAGACCACAAAACCTAAGTGCTAAATATGGAATAATTCATAAGTGTGTTCTCACATTCATTGATTGTGAGGCTTTAGGCAAGTTGCTTAAATCTATTGATATTTCATTTATAGCCTCACATTGAAGAAACGTAAGGAGTTTGGTTATTTCACATTATATTGGGCTGACCTCAATAATCTGGGTCTCGATCATTTATAACACTAGAATTTCTAAGAAATTATATGTAGTCTCAGTCCTTCCAGGAATGTATAATCTAATGAGAAAACTAGCCACATATGAAACAAAAGCAGTGGGAGAGATTGTATATAATTAATCTGCAACGGAGTGGAGAGAATTGTCTTTATTATTGCAGTAGTTCAAAGAAAGAGGGACTATTGTGAACAAGGGGTCCATGGTAGTATAGGCTGCTGGGTATAATTTGAAGACATGATGTGATCAACAATTTGTTTGCTCCTCCAAACCCTTTGCCAACATTCTCTACCTACCTCTCTATCCCAGGAGGCTAATCTGTTTGGAGTACATTAATGGGCTCCTTTGCCTTCCAGCCTTCTGGAAGTCTTTGTCCATTAAGGAGTTCCAGGAGGAGGTCAAAAGAAAGGGGATGCACTTGGGTCTTTATCCTCTCTCTTCTTTTTAGGTTACTGTTGGTAGCATTCCCCCCTCAGAGATCACAGCTTCTCTACAGACTTCCTCTCCATTTCCTCTCCTGTTGGCCTTCACTACCATTCCCTGTCTTCTCCCCTTTTACCTAGAAGAGGTGACATGGGTGAGGCACTTTGTTGCTAACTTTGTGATTTCCCCAAAGTCTACCCACATGTTTGCAAATGGTCTCTTTATTAACTTCTCTATGGATTATTTGAATTTTAAAGTGTCATTTGTTTCCTTGTGGGTTACTAGCTAAGACACATAGACTGAGAAATGGGAAGGTGGACATATCAGACAATAACTGTGAGGATACGTTTAATTTGCAGCAAGTTTGCTTAATGTTGGGTACTAGCTCATTCCTATGCAGAAAGTCAATGGTTACTTGAAGGCAAACAATAAGATGTCAAAACCATCTAATATGAGGTCATAAAGATGGTATAGATGCACAATTTTGTTAGATTTGAAACAACCACTACCCTTTATTCCAAAGCAAGAAGAGCAGAAATGAGATATTTCTACCCAGAACTTTTGATTTGCAAAAAGATGAACAGAGTAAGAGGAAGAGATGATAAAGACCTCCAGAGAAAGAGCCAGGTTCTTTTTTAAATTTCTGCTTCTAGTTGTATTTGAGACTCAGGTGTGGAGCATCAGTCCACCTCTCCCTGAAATCCTAGGAATTCTGAGAACCAAGCAGAAGTTTCCATGGATAAAGTCATCCCATCCATGGCTTTCCTTTTAGCAATGCCTGTTTTGGGATGAAAACAAAGGACATGTTCTGAGGTTCTGATTATTTATTTATATGTTCATTTGCTAGTCATGTATTTATACTTTTACTTATGTATTAAGGAATGAAATCTATATGAAGCTGCATGTTGCAATGACATCTACTCCCTCAAAGATTGGGAGGTGATAAGGATGCATATAGGGGTACACAAGTCCATTGGTTTCCTCCAACAGTTCTCACCAATTTTTTTAGCTTGATGGACAGATCAGGATGCTAATTCCCTGTTGTGTTTCCCAGTAGAAGAAGAGAAATAAAAAGGAGAGCCCTTGTGGGTGGTTAAGCAATAGAAACACGTGTAAGACTAATTGCATGCAGGAAAATGACCAAGGCTCAGTTCAGCACCTCTATCATCTTCTGAGTTAACTTGGCAAATCTCTCACATAGAAAGGGTTGATTTTTTTCCTACTGTAATTTTTTTCTGAAGAGTTTTGACATCTTTGACATCCTGATCAAAGTGTGGACCTTTATTTGAGTCAGATAGATCCAGATTAGAATCCCAGCTTTAAAAAGTCCTACTTGTGTGTCCTCAGAAGGTTTCTTTTTTCTATCTAAAGTTGATTTTCCTTACCTAAACCATGGGACAGTAAAACAACCTTTCAGGGAAGGGCTAAGGACTGCATATGGTCACATTGATAAAGTACTTGTCAAGACTCCAATGATAGAAGATAAAAATCAAATGCTGTTTAAAACAGATACAGGTGTGCTTCCATCACCCTGACCACAAGAATGGTGGGAAGAAGGGAGATGGACACAGATATTAAAGCTACTGTGGAAGTTCAACTTCCACCCATGGAGGCTTCTCTTTAATACTTGGCTCCTGCCAGCTCTGGGCACCTATTTCTGGTGATAGCTTTTTACCCATTCAGTCACTGATTGCAATTTGCAATAGCTCCAGGCCTGAAAGTGTTCTCTGCGGTTACAAAGACAGAATGGTAGAATGAGAGGAGTGTAAGTTTTAGAGTCAATCATAAACCAAGATGAATGTCATTTATGCTATTCACTAGCTGAGTGGTCACAGCAGGCCCCATAAACATCTCTAGCTTACTTTTATTTTCAAGTGTAAAATGGCAATTTTTAAGGAAAAATGAATGAGGTGAAGTATGAAAATTTTAAGCACAGCTGTTCACACATCATGGATACTTAATAGTTTCAGTTTGTTTCCTTCTGTTGAGGCCAAATCTGTCTTCTTGTATCTCAACCCTGTATCTCCCATCCACTCTGGATCAATATGGATTTAAGTTGAGTTCCTCTTTCATGATCAGATAGTCTTTTGTTTGTTTGTTTGTTTGTTTGTTTGTTTTTGTTAATGATAAATAACTTCTGAGTTCTGATCCATTCCTGCAGGACATGATTGTGAAAGCAGTGAAGATGCAGTGTTGTGCATGGCCAAAGAATCTGAATTGGCTTTAGCTAATATTCAAATATCAAGGTTTGGGAAGAAAAGGACCTCTCAAAGCGTGTACTTGAGCAATACATCTCTGCGGCCTGCATTCTTAGACTGGCAGATATCACATTAAGATGAAGGAGAACACATTTCTGATTCTTACAATAAATCTTTGTTATGTAACTAAAGCGCCTTGGAAAACAGGCTCTAAGAGACAATGCACTGTATTATTATTATCTGCCTCACAAACAGTGAATCTAATTTTAGTGACCCATTTTGTATGTTTTCATCCTTCATTTGTGTACTTGGCCTAGCAAATAGAGTAGTTTGAATAAACATTATAGCCATATTTATGGATGTTCTTGCTAAGTGCTTCTCTGGAGATGCATTCCCAGGCATTCAACATAAACCACAGAGATATGGTTATTTATCCTCATTAGCAGGCAAACAGAGGGAAGTTGTGTTTTATCCACTATCCTGGGCCTACAAGAGCCTTTATCTAAATTTAAGGTAACACAGAGAGAGGGATCCCCCGTTGATTAACTAGGAAATTATTGGTGGGTGGGGGGGGGTGGGAGGATTTAAAAACCTGACTGCTGACTCTTAATAGCAAAGTTGAGATGAAAGGCTTGAACTGCCAAGAAACTAATATATCCTATGTGCCTATTATATGTCATAATCTGTGGTTAGATAATTCCAAGTCTCATATTCTGTAGTGTCTATAATGTGTAGATCTGTAATGTGATGTTCAGTTGAGAGATAGGTGCTATTATGCTCATTCATAGATGAGTAAGTGAAGGTTCAGAGATAAAGAAATTTGGATAAGGGCAGGACAGGGAATTGTGGTAGGGTTGTACTTCACCCCACATTTGCATGAAACTTAGCCCATCTCACTATACTCGCTACCTCTGCAGTTCCAGGTGGGCAGATGGAGCAACACTGGGTATAAGAGAAGACTTTCTCTGAGTCTGTGTGAAAATATGATTGATATGTTCTAGAGTTAGAAAAGGCCTCATCAGTGGGCTTTCAGAAAACTTGATCTCAAAAAAGTTAAGCCAAAGGGAACAAATCTCCTGCTAACTCACTGGGAGTTAATAAAAATAAGTAAAAATTGCCTAGATGTCCCACCAGAACCACTACAAGAACAGAGAGTGGGAGTAAAACAATACATTAGGGGGAAGTAGAAGAAAGAAAGTGAAGAAGGAGAATGAGGTGAGAAAGGAAGAAGAGATTGAGGGGACTGATGAGAAGGGGCTTCATATTTGTCCCAGTGCTTCTGTGTGTCATATGTTTTTTATTCTTGTTCTAGAATTACAGTGGGGCCTTGACTTACGAGTTTAATTCGGAGCTCATTAACTCAAATTACTCTATCAACTCAATGCAAAAAATCGGCCGAGAGACAGCTGGTATCTCAAAAAACTCGTCAGTCGGGACACTCGTAAGTCAAGGCCCCACTGTATATGAATGATGATTTTTATATTTGCAAAAAAGTGTTCATAATGCCTCTGCTTATTTAAAATATTTTGAAGATCAACTTCAATATAGTCTATTGAGAAGAGACGAAAGAAGCGAAGGAGGGAGGGAGGGAGGGAGGGAGGGAGGGGGGAGAGAAAGATACAATAAAAGTCTAAAAGATTATTTATAATATCATAATAATGGCTGAATTATCTTGTAAAGGCAAGCACTGGCCAAACATATCCCCCCTAGACCTTCTGCAATGACTACATCAGGCTTTGTTGAATACCTATGGGAAGTTGAATTATAGATCTGTTTCTTCTCGCCTGTGACATTGGGTGGGGCCATTTGTTACCAGTCGTCTGTTGTTTATGTCTATAGTCAGCATCTAATCATGTCTGAATAGAAAGGAAAAATCCATTCTCTCTGGTCATGATACATTGTCAGTAAAATTGAATAGAACTCCAACATTCAAAGAAAAGTAGTCGATAAATCTATGCAAACTCCTGGTTTAAAAAAAAATACCTTCAATTTGTTACTCTTCCCCCTCTCCTTAAACAAGTACAGTTTGATTTCCATAATGACACTAATTCTAATGTATTTCATTTCTTAATTCCCTCTATGATTAGTCATCTTGTGAAATAATTACTAGGCAAGTAGTTCAGGATTAGATTTCTCATTAGGACATTAGTGCATGTTGTGTACTGTGATAGTCTAATGCTTGCATCTCCAGGTATCCCACTTAGTTCGATCAGCATTATAACCCTGCAAGTCTGTTCACTGGTGTTTGCATTGTAACTTACTCCACGATCTGCAGCACTATTTCAGTTACACTTGGCATTTGGATAGCTGGTTTGAGACCTAGACTGCCTCATTAGTAATTTTTCTATTCAGACATATTCCATTTACCATTGCAGTGATTCTCCCCACACCATTTTTCCATGTTCATAATCCCTTATATGTACTATAAATTGGCAGGAATAAGGGTCAACTAATGTTTTCCTGACATTGGTGATTTTCACTCATTCTTAACTCATTTTAACCGCTGTGATTTATTAAATGGCTGCAGGAAAAAAATGTATATATGCATGTGCCTGGGCCAGGGCCTGGGCTGGAGAGGAGCCTGCAACTGAGGTACTTGCCTTTGCCCAGAATCAACCCGAGGACCCTTCCGTCCACAGGCCGACGCTCTATCCAAACCGGCTAGCAGGGGTGGGCAAACTTTTTGACTTGAGGGCCACAATGGGTTCTTAAACTGGACCAGAGGGCCGGAACAAAAGCATGGATGGAGTGTTTGTGTGAACTAATATAAATTCAAAGTAAACATCATTACATAAAGGGGTACGGTCTCTTTTTTTTTTTAGTTTTATAGAACCAACCCCAAGGACCCTTCCGTCCACAAACCGACGCTCTATCCAAACCGGCTAGGGCCTTGCAGAAAATATTTAATGCAAACTTTGGATGTGTGAGTGTGTTCATGTGCATGCATGTATACACAATACTACAGATCCAATCCTCCCTATGCAGCCCACCAATGAGAAAAGAGACTGCCTGCATGCAAAGGGCATGTGAGAGCCATAAAGGGCAAGCTCTGAAAACGGCATGCATTGCTCCTGTGCACATTTTACTGACCATAACTTAGTCCCACGGTCCCAGCTCAATTGAAGGGGGCTGGAAAATACATTTCTCTTGAAAGGAATGATTTGGTGAACACATAATTTCAAGACACAGGGGAATTAAATAAGATAACACATGTAGGACCTTTGGCATAGTGTCTGACTCACATAGGAGGCATTCAATAAATATTGGTTACCAGTAGAGAAAGCATTTTATGTACTGACTGATCTCAATAAACTCCTGAACAACATCACATACCCGCACGGTTTAATCAAATATATCATTAGAAACAGGATGACATTTTCAGTTATTGAAATTCTGACAGCTCATAAATCCTAAAATTCAGGATTCACTGTGAAGAGCAAAAAAAAGTGAGATGCATTCATTTTTGCATGCATACAGACCTGCATGCAATTGTACACACATGCATATTCTCTAAGACAGGGGTCCTCAAACTACGGCCCGCGGGCCACATGCAAATACAAATATTGTATTTGTTCCCGTTTTGTTTTTTTACTTCAAAATAAGATATGTGCAGTGTGCATAGGAATTTGTTCATAGTTTTTTTTTAAACTATAGTCCGGCCCTCCAACGGTCTGAGGGACAGTGAACTGGCCCCCTGCTTAAAAAGTTTGTGGACCCCTGCTCTAAGAGGCGAGCTAAGAAATTACTAGCACTTCCTTTTATTGGGCTCTAATAAACCTTTTTAGATACAGTTTTAGTTAACTATAATGCCGTTTTCCATTGAGATGAGGGAAAGGGTCGATGTGATATCCATGAGGTGGCCCTCTATTGTCCTCACAGTGGGGAGCTCTTACTGTACAGAGGGAAAGCATCTCTCTCTCTCCACTGTTTGGGACATTACAGTAGGCTGCTCCATCTACAGTAGGCTGCGTTCTTGTGTTCCTGTGACTTCCTATGGTGGTGAGTGTGTGAAGAAAAGCAGAATTTACCCTTGGGAACAAATGCCATCTGGATTTCACAGGATTAGGGAGAGCGAAGAACGCCCAACAAGAAGCAATAATGATATTAATCAAACCAATGGCTGGGGAGAAAATTCTGGCAAATGTCATTCATGAGGAAAAATGTCAGAAAACGACATTAGTGGCCCCTTTAGAAGAAGCCTCAGATGGAATTTGCATTTGAAACAGCTGGCAAAGGGCAGATTTTTATATAATAATGTTCTATTCAAATCAGATCCACTATTGGGCGCACAAGGTCACCCCAAAGGTTCAATTGAGTTCTCTACTGATTTCCAAACAGAAGATTCTAGATTAAACATCAAGTGTGCAGCAATGTGTTCTAAATCCCAGGAAAAAAGAGATGCCACAATCAGTTGTTTGCCACTATCATTCTCCTCCTGTAATTGAACGATCATATCTCTTCTTCCTTAAATGCATTTTTTTTGTTTTATCATGTTTCAGGATTACAATATTATAATTCAATATTTGTATATACTACAAAGTTATTGCACCCAAAGTCTAATTATTATCTATCACCATACAATTGTCTCCCTTTACCCCATTCATGCACCCTCCCCCCAACTCTCTTCTCCTCTGGTAACCAACAATCTGTCCTCTGTGTCTATGAGTTTGCTTTATTTTACTTGATTTATTTATTTATTTATTTATTTTAGATTTTACAAATTAGTGGAATTATATGGTATTTGTCTTTCTCTTTCTAACTTATTTCACTTACATTATATCCTGAAGGTCCGCCCATGCTGTTGAAATTGTGACATTGTCTTTTTTGTGGCTGAGTAGGATTCCATTGCATATATGTACCACATCCTCTTTATTTGCTCACCCACCAGTGGACACTTAGGTTGTTTCCGTCTCTTGGCTATACTGCATGAACATAATGGGTACATATATCTTTTTAAATTAGTTGTTTCTGTATTCTTTGGGTAAATACCAAGAATTGGAATAGCTACATTTTTTGGTAGTTCTATTCTTATTTTTCTTGAGGAACATACCTACTGTTTTCTAGAGTGACTGCATCAATCGCCAGTCTCACCAACAGTCTGTGAGGGTTCCTTTCCCCACAGCCCCTCCAGTGCTTCTCATTTCTTGTCTTGTTGATAATAGCCATTCTAACCTGTGTGAGGTGATATGTCATTGTGGTTTTGATTTGGATTTCCCTAAAAATTAGTGATGTTGAACATCTTTTCATGTGCCTGTTGGCCGTCTGATTGTCTTTGAGAAAATGTCTATTCAGATCCTCTGCCCATTTTTAATAGGTTTTGTTGTTGCCGTGTTGTATGTGTTTTTTATATATAATGAATATGAACCCCTTATTGGATGTATAATTTGAAAATATCTTCTCTCATTCAGTAGGTTGCCTTTTCATGTTGAAGATGATCTTCACTTTGAAGAAGCTTTTTAGTTTGATGTATCTCCTTTGCTTTTGTTCCCCTTGATTTTGGATTCTGATCCACAAAACATTGTTAAAACATTGTCAAGGAGCTTACCGCCTATGTTTTCCTCTAGGAATTTTATGGTTGCAGGTCTTAGGTGCAAGTCTTTAATCCTTAGCCTCTACTTGTGTGGGAAGCCTGAAGCCTGTCCCTCAGGCTAAAGCTCCTAGCTAAATAAATGGTCCCTTTTCACAAGTAGACCAGGGTTGTGTTTCAATCTGCTGATTGTCCAGTGCCCTAGGTGTAGTAGCTGCCAAGATCTATCCTTTGGATTGTTACAGTCCTGTGGGGCCACCAGATAAAAAGAGATAAAAAGTTTCCCATGCCGAAACCGGTTTGGCTCAGTGGATGGAGAGTCGGCCTGCGGACTGGGGGGTCCCGGGTTCGATTCCGGTCAGGGGCATGTACCTTGGTTGCGGGCATATCCCCAGCAGGAGATGTGCAGGAGGCAGTTGATCGATGTTTCTCTCTCATCGATGTTTCTAACTCTCTATCTCTCTCCCTTCCTCTCTGTAAAAAATCAATAAAATATATTTTAAAAAAAAGTTTCCCTTTTGTGGATTGCACCCCCCACACCCGCCCCCCGTAAGGAGTGGGGCTCACACATTGGTTGCAGGAAGGTCAGGGAACATGATTTGGCTGTCTTAAGCACGCATGCCCGCAGGCTTAGTAATATAGTGGGAGAGTGCCTTGTCTGTGCACACATGCTCACTTTTGGCTGGAGAATGGAGAATGTGGCAACATTTATGGTTTCCTGCCACCCAAGCAGTGTGTGTGTGTGTGTGTGTGTGTGTGTGTGTGTGGGTGGTGGTGGGGGGGGGGGTGCAATCACTGACTCGCTCTGATTTAGCAAGGCGTGGGATAGTGCCATTAATGCTTGCTCACTCCTACCTGTCTTATCAGGGTGGTAGGAGGGTACCATGTCCAAGTAACTGAGTTAGCAGTTTACGCAGAGAGTGCTGTAATGGCTTCTGCCAGGGCCTTTGTCACCAGTAAGCAGCCTTTAAACTGCTCCCCACCCTTGTTCCTCTAGCTCAGTGGTTCTCAACCTTCCTAATGCCGCGGCCCTTTAATACAGTTCCTCATGTTGTGGTGACCCCCAACCATAAAATTATTTTCGTTGCTACTTCATAACTGTAATTTTGTACTGTCATGAATCGTAATGTAAATATTTGATATGCAGGATGTATTTTCATTGTTACAAATTGAACATAATTAAACCATAGTGATTAATCACAAAAACAATATGGAATTATATATCTGTTTTCCGATGGTCTTAGGCGACCCCTGTGAAAGGGTCATTTGACCCCCAAAGGGGTCGAGACCCACAGGTTGAGAACCACTGCTAGCTGATGGTTTTAGGTTAATAAAATGAATCTCCTTCTCTTATAGTCTGGGTACTTTCCAAACTTTTGGGTTATTTTGCTGTGTCTTCATGTGAGTGAAATCACATGCAAGCCCTTTAAGAGAGGAACCTCTGTTTCCTATAGCATTTTGGATCCCTTAGACTTCAGTGCCATTGGTTTTCTAAGTCAGATGTTTGGGGGGCTCACTCTTTGGTGCAGCTTCCAGGGTTTGGAGTACCAGATGTGGGGCACCAACCCCTCGAGGCTCTGGAAGAAGCATCTCTCCATTGTGTGTTGTTCCCCCGAGGGCGGGCTTTTTCAAGACTGGCTCTGCCTCCTCTGCCTGTCTTGATGTAGTCCTTTGATCATCACCATTGTTGTAAGGAGTTTATTTAGATTTTAGGCCATTTTCAGGAGAAAATGATCCACTGGTAGCTGTAGACTCCATGTGTCCATGGAAGAAGGTAAGTTCAGGACCTTCCTCTGCTCCAGTGTTAGAGTCTTAGACTTCACCCCCCCCCCCAGGAGCAGTGCTATTGATTCTATTTCTTTTGTTTTTATCTGATTCAGTTTATCTCCTTCAAGCTGTGTTATTAATCCAAGGACTAGTTTCATAATTTTAACAGTTAAGACCCTGTTTGTCCATGATAGTAATACCTTGAAAAACACAAAGGGGCCAATGAACATTTAGAAACTTGGTTGTACACAAAAAAGTTTTAATTTGTTTTGTTCCATTTAATTGACTAATAAATAGCATTTGGGAATAATAAAATGCAGGGTATCAGAAAGAGAGCCAATTTGAAGGAAGAGAAAGGGTCATAATCAGGGCCCAAAGGTCATTTCCTCATAAGTTAAAACACCAACCCATTAGAGGTCAAAAGAACTAAATCCGAGAAGAGAATTTAAAGGGGATATTTTGAAAGGCATCAGACCTGGAATAGGGTTGAGCCAAGCTGCATCCTAAGCATCCTAAGCATCAGGTTGGTGGGAACAGATGGGTGTCAAGGTCATCACATATGGAGTTGGAAAAAATTCTGTAGGATTTCCACGTAGGTCATGGGAAGCGGAATGGGTCATGGCAAATTGCCTCAAGGAAGGAAAGAAAAACTCATTAATTAAGTTTAAAGCAGTGATCCAGACTGCAAAACTAGCCCTATCTTTATTTAAAGTAGGGATTCTTAATTATGGAACTATTGACAATTGGGGCCAGATAATTCTTGGTTGTAGCAGCCAGTTCTTGCATTGCATACCTGGTTTCCATCCATTATATTCCAGTAGCACTACCCTCATTGCAACAACCAAATATGTCTCCTGACATTACCAAGTACCCCTTGAGGAGCAGAATTGCCCCTGGTTAAATAACACTGTTTTAAAGAAACTTTATCCCAAAACATAGGAATGGCTAAACAGTTCCTTCCGTTTTCCCCAATGCTTCTATGAATTCTCTTTTGGCTGAGCAAGTTTTCTTTACTGAATTTACTACAACAGCCACTGTGAACTGTTTCATGATTTTCTAGTGCCATTTTATGTACCCCCTCCCCCCAAATTACCCTATATTTTCTTGCCCAACCATCATTTTCGATTATAACCTCCTCATGGCCATATTCCTGATATAGCTTTTGTTTTGTCACAACTTCTTAGCTTTCTAGTCCTTCTCTTCAGAATATTGGCCAAATCAACATTATGTATAACTGTACTTTCCATGTGAGTGGGGTCCGATATAAGAAACCCTAAGACTTCTCCATGGAAACACAGGTTATCCTAGCCTGATCAATTCTCAGTCACAGATTTTTCTGTGAGTGAACTCAAAATACATGAGCCGTCTGCTGAGGAATGAAGTGGCATACCCAAGTTTCTTTACTCATGTACTTTGTCTTGGCTCAGTTTGGCCTCATGCTCTGTCTTGAAGTTATAATTGTATGTTGTGCCTGGTCTGTGTTCATTTTGTCCTTGAACCCATCAGACTCAATATCTCCTTACCTAGGTTTACACTGACCTATATTCAGTACCTTCTTAATAAAGTCTAAGTACTATAGTATTTCTTTACTTATTTGGAATTTTGCATTTATTTTAACCAGGCCAGTATTTTTATTAGCGTTGTAATTTATTCTTATTGTTCTTTGATTAAAAAGTTACATATGTTATGCCGAAACCGGTTTGGCTCAGTGGATAGAGCGTCGTCCTGCGGACTGAAGGGTCCCGGGATCGATTCTGGTCAAGGGCATGTACCTGGGTTGTGGGCACATCCCCAGTAGGAGATGTGCAGGAGGCAGCTGATCGATGTTTCTCTCTCATCGATGTTTCTAACTCTATCTCTCTCCCTTCCTCTCTGTAAAAAATCAATAAAATATATTTTAAAAAAGTTACATATGTTATGAGTTATTTAACCTATGTAACTCCAACTTTTCCCATAAGCCCTGCTGGTGCTTGAGTGTGCAGACCGTGAGGAGTTCTTTTCACTTTGCACACATCACTTTGTAACAGAAACACTTGAACCTGACAAGAGACTGGAAAGTGATTTCACCCAACTCTCACTTCCCACCATTCTGTAGATAAGGAAACTGAGACCCACAGATTATGATAGAGATAGAATTTGTCTTCTGTTTTATTGTGTAGCATGAAGTTAACAATAGCTCCGTTACAGTGTCCTGCCTTAGCTTAGATTTGCTGCTAAACTTTTCTTCTTTTAAATCTCAGGTTATTACCTTGTAAAAGAGTGCTGATACATTAGTGGTTTTTATTGGAAGCCACCTCCAATCTGTTTTGGAAATAGGTAAGGTATAAATAGTAAATAAGTAATGAGCCCAGGAGCAGAGAGGTTTTTATGGCTGTTGACAGCAGAGTTGGGACTGGAACCTAATTTCCAATTCCCAACCCAATCCTCTCTTCCTAGCATCCTGTCTCCCCGTGCTTTGCGGGTCTTCCACTTTATAGCATTGTGGCCTTGAAGACTCAATAAATAATCACCACAAAATTACCAGGTTTACTCCCAAATGCTTTACTTACATGCTGAGCTAGGCCGCAGTTTAAAATCAGAGATATTCGTGTTGCCATTTTATGTGATAGAGCATTATTCGCTAGCTAATGTAGAGTCATCTTAGGTTATTTTTGTCCTGAAGTATAAGATCTACACAGTGATTCACAGGCTTTTCAGCTCCAGTTAGAATAATGTATTGTTTTTTCTTTGAAAGCCCATATACTAGTAAAAGTGAAACTTTAACCTGAGTCTCAGCACCAAGCTCTAATTGCCCAAGAAAAGAAAACTGTTTGAGATTAGTCCACAGTTTCTCCCCACCAACTCTCTCTCCATTTTTTTATAGTTTCAGGAAAAATATTCAATAAACATTTTTTTTTAAAGTCTGGAACACCAGCAAAGATCCATGAGGGAAACAAGATGAAACTAGATGAGTTTGGGGGAAAAAATAGGTGGAAAGGGATTGAAAAAAAAAGAATGAACATAATACCTAGTTTGCAAACATGCTATATTCAGGTAGATTGTGGCCTGTAGTTGAACTCCAGTTGATAGGCAAGGAGTTGGCCCACAAAGACTTTATAAATTTTAATATGTTGCTGACATTATGGAACCAGCAAATTTTACATAATCATCTAAATTTCTGGCTGTTCCCTAACAATCTGAAAAACTGTGCCCAAAAGATCTGTGTTTCAGCCTGGTAACCACTGTCTGGAACTGAACCACAGGGGGCACCTTCTTGAAAAAGCACATGATCCATTTGTTTTTTCAATCCCCAGCGCTGATTGCCATCCCAGGAAAGGTACCGGTCTGCTTCCCATTGGTATTTTACATTCACGTGTCCTGTTATGGAGCCTTCTTAGCTTCATTAGACACATGGTTGCCCAGTGTCTTTCTTTTATTTTTACCGGTATAATAATACGTCAGATGTTAGCCTGTAATTATACCTGGAAGAACAACTTGCAGAGATTAAACACAAAGTTTCAAGATTTACTCTAGTTCACGAAAGTTTTCAGAACTCTTACCGCAACTTCCATTCATCTTGTTATCTTCCTTTGATAAATCTCTTCTTGGCCCTGAACTGAAATGCACGGCACCGCATAGCCCAGTCAGGGCTATAAATTTTGACTTAAGTGATGTGCTTCACTTGAACCTGTCCTGACATCGTTGCTGCTGGCTCTGATTCCACACCATCATTTTCATTTCTTGGTACAGTTGGCAAAATGTGAGACTTGTCTAACAAAGTTTTCTACTAAAGGGGGGGGGGGGGGGAGGCGGGGATAGCTATAGAGTAATTTTAATAAGGAATGAAAAACAAATTACTTTTGACAAAAAAAGGCTTAAAAAAGACCTCTTAACCAATTATTGTTAAATCCCGAACTGACTTTGCATTGTTAATTTTAAGACTAAAAGCAATATTTGCAACTTTAGTTTTTCAAAGCACTTTCTCTGTTTACCTTTGATTCTCAAAACTTTCTACTTCACTGCTATTACCACCTTTGTTTTAGTTCTGAAAGGTACTTTAGTACTTCAACTTCTTTTTTTAAAAATTATCTTTCTGGTCTCTCTCCTGATTCTTCTTAGAACCTGCAACTTCAGTACTAACTTCATTGATTCATCCACATAGCAATTCTTTAAGAATGTGTTATATGGCAGGCATAAGAATGGAGGGGAAAAAACCTGACATAGTCTTGCTATCTTAGAGTCCATTACTAGTGGCCAGCAATAATCAAACACGTAAGTAAATGTGAAAATAATGGAAACAGATGGCATGAAGAAAAGATTTATGGTGGAGAACAGAGAGAATCACTTTAACCTGTGGTATCAAGACAGGATCCTTAAGGATGTGACATCTGAGCTGAAATCTCAAGGATGAGAAAGGTTGACTAGATAAAAAAGAGGTGGCATCTAGTGATGAGCAATTTTATGTGCAAAGGGCCTGTGGCAGGAAGGACATGGCCCATTAAGGGAATTAAAATAATGAATGAGACAATTGTGGAGTGAATTAAGGATACCCTGATATAATGGTGGTTAGCATGAAGGGCCTTGCTAAAAAAGTAAAATAAAAAAGTTCTACTTGCGAAGAGAAGCTAGGAAGGGTTTTATTAAGCATCACCTAGTATAGTGAAAACAACTACCACTGGATCATAAAGAACCATTGGAAAAAAGCTATAACTGAGGTACTTAAACAAAGGGATTAATTTGATATGAGTCAAAAAAATCAAAGAGAAATTCTTTGGAAACTCTTTGTTGAGGAAAACTGCTTTGGACAAATGTGAGAACTTATACAACTAATAATGAATGAAGGTAGAAAAGGTGGCATTATTCAGGTAGGAGGGGGCTGGTTACAGGAACTTTCTGTGGGGTTCATTTGAATCTAGTGAGTGAAATCCTGTTATGTCAGAGCCCTCCTGAGCCTTCTGTGGTGGTTCCTGACATACAAACCTATCTTCGTGTAGCACACTGGGGTACAGAGGGGGCTGTTGTCAGGTAGAGAAGATTCCCTCCAGAAAACTCAAATTTCCTGGGTATTCCTGGTGGCTGAGGGGAATCAAGATTTCAGGCACATCTTTAAAACATTCCTGGCACCCCACGTGGGAAGCTATGCCCCGCAGGAGTGGACTAGAGAGACAGGAGGAGTTGGTAACCTGGTCTAGGTTCTGAGATTCTCAAACAGTGATAGGCCTTTTGCCATGATGCTCATGGGTTGCCATGGTGGGCCTGGTCTTAGTCCTCCTACATCCATATAAAGTCATTCCTCTTATCTATTTTGTATATTGGGCAGCACTATATAAAAGTCATATATATATATATAATTTTAAAATAGGAATATGAAAGCCACTTGTCTCACAGAAGACTTAGATATGGGATTGGGAAGGTTTGACTGCATCTCCTAACATCCCCTAAATAATTAGGGTTCAGCCCTAGCCGGTTTGGCTCAGTGAATAGAGCCTGGCCTGCAGACTGAAGGGTCCCAGGTTCCATTCTGTTCAAGGGCACATGCCCGAGTTGCAGGCTCGATCCCCAGTAGGGGACTTGCAGGAGGCACCGATCAATGATTCTCTCTCATCACTGATGCTTCTATCTCTCTCTCCCTCTCCCTTGCTCTCTGAAGTCAATAAAAATATATTTTTTAAAAAAATAAAAACATTACTGAAGGACTTGTATGCATGCATATGAGCATAACCAATGGACATAAGACACTGGGGGGGGGGGGGAGTAGGGGAAGCCGGGGTATTGTCAAGGGCGGGGGGAAAAAAAGGACACATATGTAATACCCTTTGTAATGCTTTAAGCAATAAAAAAAATTAAAAAAAAAAAATAAAAATAAGTACAGAATAAAAAAAAATAAAAAAAATAAAAACATTAAATCATTAGGGAGGTTCAGTAAGTCACTGACCCTGGGGGTTTTAGTTTCTCCATCTGTTCCACTGAGACGTGCAGATCTGCCTCACATATCCGAGAGGGTGTTTGTGAGAACCCAGAAGTGAGTGAGTTTGAAAGTGTTTCGCACGCCCCCACCCTGTTTTCCTTTTTAAGTCATAACCATTGCTTGCAACACAGAGGCTTTTAGATGATCAAAAATCACTTAGATGTCCCTGGAGAGAGAGAGTGCTATTAGGGCGAAGCTGACATGAGACATTTTATAAAATAACAATGGAAAACAACTTGCTCTGCAAGCTTGGTACACTGTGGTGGCTAAATGCATGTTGCTGAGGAAATCTGTGAGTGAGGCTGAAAACACATCTCCAGGGTCCTAAGGACAAGATGAGACATTGTCATCGAGGGGCTGTGGCAGCTCCTGCTTCTAGCTAGGATGGGGAGATCGGTAAAGACCTCTGGATTTCCGACTCCAGCGGTGTTTGAGAGATCATGACTGTAGGGCTGGTACATGCAAAGCCCAGGGAGGAGAGATACTAGGAGCTTCCCTTCTCATAGGGAATAGGATCATTTCAATGCTGTCTCATGTAACAGAAGTTGCCTGAGCTCCCTGAATTTTTCCACTCAATGTACTTCTTGTTAGATTGAACACAACGCCCTACCCCAAGAGAGTCATGCCATACATCAGACGTTTTCAAAGGTATTCCAGAACTCACTAGAATGGCCTAATAAACCTTTCTTCAACAGTTTACCCCATGAGTGGTCTGTTTTAAATATAGTAGAAAGAGCACATTTTTTAGGTATCCCATTAACTGGATAAAAATCTCTCTCTTTGACAATGAATGACTCTAAGACTTTGGATAGCTATTTTAACTCCCTTTCTCTGTATTTCTCTGTATTCTCACCTATAAAATAGGTAGAAAAAATAATGATATGCTATAAAATGGGCATAAGTCAGTGTGGTGAAGGCCTATGGTGGGGTGGGGGATGGGCTAGAAGTGGCCGATGGGGAAATAAAAGGGGGCATATGTAAGACTTTCAACAATAAAATTTAAAATAAAAAATAGACACAAATTACCATCTACCTAATAAAGTTATTGAAGTGATTAAATGAGACAAGGTAATGACTTTAAGTTGTGAAGGGCCATACAATGTCGTATATACTGAGGCTGTTGCCAGACCGTATTGCCCTGCTTTTGGAAATGCTAGAATATAATCTGAGAGTGTATATTGTTCTTTTGTTAGTTGTTCCTCATAAAATGTGTTTTTATATGAGCATTTGTGATTATATCTTGACTACCTCATTTGAAGGAAAGAAGTTTATATGCCAGGATGTATAGATAAGGAAGATGGAATGTACATCATAAAGAAGCATCTGGAGATGCATTTTTACAGTTTATATGAGAATAAGCACTGAGAATGCCTTTTTCTTTCTTTAAAAAATATATATATTTTATTGATTTCAGAGATGAAGGATGTGGGGGAGAGAGATAGCAACCTTAATGATGAGTGAGAATCATTGATTGACTGCCTCCTGCATGCCCCCTACTGGGGATCAAGCCCACAACCCAGGCATGTGCCTTTGACAGGAATCAAACTTGGGACCCTTCAGTCCACAGGCCGATGCTCTATCCACTGAGCAAACGAGCTAGGGCTTTTTTCCTTTTTTTTTTTAATCAAGAGGGGACCTTTGTGTTTCTTCTGTCCAGCATCCTAGATTTCTTTAGGGGAATTTCTTCTCCCCCATTCCAAAATTGTGGCTGCTTGGGATCCTAATTACAGTCCTTAAACTTGCTGATGCTTGTGGAAATCAGCCCTGGCCTAGCATAGTCTATACCCAGGCCACAGTGATTGAAGCAAGGTGAATATGTGCTTCTAGTTATCAGTCAGTATTTCCCCCAGTAAACTTGTTTTGAGCTTAAGGAAAGGCACCATGCCTTTAGGATTATGTGGCTGAGGATATGTGAATAGGGGAGTGGTAAAAATAACCTTCCCCACACCTAAGAATTGAAACAAACAAATGAAAAGAAGAGGGATGAAGGTCAGCTCTGAGTTCCTACACCCATTGTGACAAACACCACGTCTTCCCATATATTTTCCAGTTCCAAAAACCAATCAAATATCTCTTCTTTAGGGTTGAGTCTCTCTCTTACAGTTGAAAGAGTCTAGAGTAAATGACTTCTTATAGATAATATCTGTATGGAAGACCAACTTATAGGATTTTACAATTCTTACGCATTGATACTGTTTAACATCTTGTATATACATAGTAATTTTAATTCTAAACAGATATGAATTGGGGATGGTGAGAAGGGGGTGAGCACTTGACAAGAAAGCAAACAACTAGAAAAAAAGATCATCATGAATTATGAATTTACTTGCAGATATGTCTGCTCAGACTTATATTTCAGCCTCTACCAGAAAATAAAGACCTTATGCTTCAAAACTTGTGCTGATAATATAATAAATGTTCAATAGTTTGATTCTGAGACTTTGTTTTCTAAGAAGATCTTGCTATATTTTGAAGTAAATAAATACACCTTTGGTATGATTCTTCCTTTCAAAGCTAGCTAGTGTCTTGATCATTTTCAAAATACTTCTTCAGATGTGGTTAATTAATCAAGAGGGTTGCAAATAGGAGATCTGATGCAGCCCTCATAATTAATTCCCATGCATGTGAACAGGAGGGGGTTTGTTAGATGGCATTAAGTAGCTTATAATAATTTCCAGGAGGATTCGAGAATTATGCTTGGATGTACACAGATAGGGAAAAAAAAGCAACTAAGAGAAATGGAGTTCTAGGGAAACCCATTGGCCTCCAAGCTGCTGCTCCCAGCCTGCGGTGCTCTCTGGATAAGATGACTAGAACCTTCACCACAGTTGCCATAAGGAGCAAGAGCCTAGGTCTCTCTACCTTGCAAGTAGCAACCATCTCCTCCCTGTGGCTGCTGATGCCCAGTTCTTCCTTCCAAACTTTGTGCAACTGTACCCATGTGGCAGAATGTAAGCTGCATCTGGAGCTTAAGGCTAAGGTGTCTCTGAACTAAAGCTTTAGATTTCTAACTCTGTGGTATAGGAAGCCTGATAGGGAAGATTTAGCTTAGGGTTGAGTGGGCCAATCTGCAGGGTCCTCTGCATATTTTGTCTCCTATGAGTCTTATGAGACAGGCATAAGGCATCTATCATCCACATTAGCCACTGTTCAGAGATTAACACTGGAAGAATGGCATCAACACCTGGGTCAGAGCTGTCTCAGCTCAGTGATTTGGGGATTTTCATAAAGGACAGTTTCTAGGACTGTCCACCGCACAATAGAGTTCTTCATGGTAGTCTCTTGATGGAACCCAGTTCAACATTCTAAACAGGCCCTTGTCAAAATAGTTAATTCCAGCCATAGTATTCAAGAGTGCAGTGATGGCACACATTTAATAATTGTCCTAACAAAATGTCTTGTAAATGTGTACTGTGATTTGGTGCCAGAAAAAGACCCACTGTTTTTTAAAGATAAGTGGAAGGCATCTAGGACCAAAAAAGGAAACTGATTTATATTATTAAAAAACAGTTTCTCCTGCCTTTAATCATTTAAATATCACACCTACAGATGAAACTGTCAATTCATGATCACAGGTATCTTTAAGAAATTGGGATAATTACTGAAATAGTTGGAATATAGGAGCATTTCACCTGAATTCAGCCTATGTACCAATTCTGTTGGGTTTAAAAATGACCCATGGAAGGTGGGGAAGGGAAATTTAAAAAAAATCTTGAAATTAATGAGCTAGAATTGAATTGTCCAGAGTCAAAGTTTATCTTGCCTTATAAAAAAGCTAGAGGCACTTGTGATCTTAATTTAACTATTTAGTCCCTGGCTATAAAATATTACTAAAATTTAAATTAAATAGCTGTATGGATAAATGAAGTTTAGACTGAATATATTAAACCACTGTATCAGTTGGTAGTAATTAGAAAGAAGAGGGCACCATTATTGTTACAAAAATCTGTTAATTTCTATTCTAAATGCCAGGACACAAGACATGGCTTTGCTAAATGATAACCTATCATTAGGTAAAGAGTGAACTTAGGGCTCTGAATAGTATAAAATTTTTATGACAGGTAGATACACAAGATTAAATGGGGGGAAGTAAGAAAGGAATTGCATGGAAGCTCTGCCAACTTAGTAATGGTTGTGTAATTGTCCTGAGTGTCAATATTTGTTAACCATGATTTGTAGTGAGTTAGAGCGTTTTCTATTTTCTACCCATCCTCTGCCTGTTGGCTGTAATCTCAACTACTAACTATTCTTTACACCAGAGAACCCATGTAAGCCAGTTTGTTGCTGAGCCATTACCAAGTATTTTTGGTAATTTGGTTCAACTCCCATATTCTGTGGAGGTGCAATGGCTATATGTCTCATATGAAATTGTATATTACAATGAAAGCAAAATGTAGAGCAAATCTCTAGTGTAGAGCAAATCTCAAGTACGCAATCATACGTTCATGAACTCACACTAAAATATAACTTGTACTATAAGTCAGGCGGTTCCTACTCTCTGCCCTGAGGCACTCTGACAAGCACCATGCATAGAAAACTCTTTTCAAGGTGCACAACTAGCATTATATTACAAAGTGGCAGGGTTGTAAAGGAGGTAGAAGAACAGGAGGCTCTGAAGGCCCCGGAACTCAAGTGTTTCCCTCAGATTATTGGATGGCAAAGTTTGCTCACTTCCTCAACTTTTTTTTAATGCCAATTTATGTTGATTTTTTTTTGATACAGAGAGGAGAGGAGAGAGGAGAGAAAGAGAGAGAGAGAGAGAGAGAGAGAGAGAGAGAGAGAGATTTGTTGTTCCATCTATTCATGCATTCATTGGTTGCTTCTTGTATGTGCCTGACTGAGGATTGAACCTGCAACTTTGGTATGTTGGAACAATGCTCTAACCAACTGAGCTACCCGGCCAGGGCTGGTTTCCTAAACTTCTTCAAGATTGGTAGAGCCCATGTAATTTTTCTACCGACAGTCTAACTTTTAACATCTTTAGGCTAATTTAAAAACTCTCTGGTGTGAATTTTGACAGATATATAAAGTGCCCAAATTGTAATATTTAATTTTCTATTCAAATATCCTTGAATTACCTTGGATTGTACAATTTCTGATGTGATTTCTTCAGGTTTTACCTAACTAACCCTAAGGTGTAGATTAAGAGCTGAGAAATGTGAAAACACATCTTTCACAATTTATACTCATTTATTTTTAAATTAACTTACCATGCAGACAATATAACATACCTACACCTTCCTTTGAGCTGTTTTGGGAGTTTTTTCTCTATGTCCAGATACTTTGTTTCTAAGGCAAATGCAGGAAATTGACCTTCACCATTAAGACATCATTTCCTTTGCCCTAGAACCCATAGCAAACATTCCCTTAGATGCCTACCACTGGCTACCTTATTTGATTACTCAACTCTTTCATAAGTTTAGATCTTATTCTAAAGACAGTGCCAGGTATAATTTCTCTGTAGTTCTTTATTCATCTATTATAAGGCTACATACCTTGGATACCTTGGAGATGTGTTCAAAAGATATCTGTTGATGAATGGTAACATGAAAGGACCATTAAGGAGAACTCCAATATGCCTACAACTGCTTCTATTTGAGGGAGATTTTGTGTCCCTTTTAACTTTGTGATCCAGACTTCTGGGGCAGAAGACTTACATGGTATTTGATTCTAGAAGCAATATACGTTGAGGCATCCACGTTGACAGCTAAGGCAGGTGTCTTAGGGTTCCCTGCTGTAGCCTCTGGGAGCAGTGCTATTTAAGTTTATTATGAGCCTTGAGCTCTAGGTATCTGCCAACCCCCACCCCAACAAATACATGCATACACAGACACCACACACACACAAACACACACACACACACATACACGCACACACACGCGCACACACACACACATACACCACACACACACGCACACACACACACACACGCAATAGCCCTATCATTTATTTTGTTCCTTGGCATTTACATAGCAACAGCTGTGCTGTGAATAGACACATAGCTACAGGGCTGGCGTACCAATGGACCCAGAGGTGAGACATCTGGTAAAACAGATGCCACGTGGCAGGGGGACACAGAATATCTAGAAAGTGCTCATCTCCTATTCACAGCACCAAAGTTCTGACCAGTGCCTGCTTGGGCACCATGCCTTCCAAACAGATGGGAATATATTTGAGCCAAGTCTATATGGAGACAGTCCTCAGATTGCCTGTGAGGCAGAGGGTCTGTGCCAGAGAAGTTGAAGCAGCCCTCTTCTGAAATTCAGCTCTTCACTGTCACCTGGGCACCACCCATTCATCAACCCCTGTCAAGCAGTTTTTGCCCAAGCTTCACCCTGGCATACTGAGACGTGAGATAAATGCCTTACCTTGTTCATGGAGATGACAAGAGGATTAATTAGTTAATGTTAGCAATGCTCTTGCAAGATGAATGGATGAAAGAAAACTCACAAAGTGTATTATTAATAATGGAATGAGGTCACACTTCATAAAAGCCCTGTAGGAAGTCCCATTTTCAAGATAGAGCAGTCATTTTGTATTAGAGTCCCACTTTTTACTGAACTATTTAATAAGCATAATGTAATGTAATTTGTGTTTCTAACTAGAGAAAAAAAAAGTGCATATGGGAGAAATGTTTGGGGAAAAGCATTAAATTCACTCATCTTTTTACTTCTTTTGTGTGATCTAGAAGCAGGGTAATTTTTCCCCAGGAAGGATAAGCTTACTTATGCATGGCTTTAATAATTTTAATTTTTTGCATTCATTTCATTAACTACTATAATACAAAGAAGAAAAACTAACTGTAATTTTCAGATATCCAAAAATAAGGTGATTGATATATTGGTATAAAATAACATCCTTGAATAAATATAATTCTCTTATTCTCAGGAATATTTGGCACCAGAGTAAAGCTAACAAGTATTTCCAAAGTCTCCAGGGGCTGTATTCCACAGAAGCATCCACAGGATAAGCAGCAATGAACGCAGACAATAGGACTTAACATTAGCAAAATTTCTTTCACCAAAGAATCACTGGACTTCCTTGTCTAACTTTCTAAATGTCAGCTTTCTATCAATGCTTCCTGAATTTCATCCCCATTGTGAAACAAACTAGATAATCTTTCCTAAGAATCTTCTCTTGCACCTTACATCTGTTACTATAAGCTTTACCATATTTGCAGTTTTTCTCACTAACATTTCATTGAGAATATGCGTACTGTTTCAGCAAAGTGATCATAAGCTTATATTAGGCAGAGTCAGTATTTTCTCCCCCACCATCTCAATTACATTATCTTAATGTAGTATGTCCTTCAATAAGTACCTATTGACTGATGCTTTAAAAAAATGATGATAATAGATGACATATATAAAGCACTCTCGATCTGCCAGTTATTGCACTGTTTTCATGCATTGTCTCATTCTAGTCATCACAACAGTCTTTGAAGTGAATACTGCTATCGCTTCAATTTTACAAGAGAGGGCAATGAGACTCAGACAAGCGTACTAAGTTGCCCCAAACTATACAGCTAGAAAAGTTTACCCCTTGGCTTGAATCCAATTCAGGCTGATTTTAATGACCCATTATGTTATATTGGATTCCATTCCTTTGAGAAATCCCCACTGCCCCCAATGCATCATTTAAGGTTCCTTTAGAAAAAAAATTGTATTACATAATATTGTACAGAAAAACTCCAACTCCCTAAATTTATAACAAATGCACATAGGAAGAATACTAGTCCACTCTAGTATTTGGTGGTAAATATAATAAGCTGGACAGAGCAGATCTAAAAGAGAGAAGAAAAATTGTTCTTTGAATCCACGGAGTTCCATTCATACAATAAAGGCACCCATGATGTTGTCTGTCTCCATGGCTTTTCAGTTTCCTCTGTTCCCAACCAGGAATGCTGTGGGGACTAATTAGATATTGTTCACAGAGCATAAAGCAATAATATAATTGATGATGGGCCATCTAGGAGCTCTGTTATTATTATGAGTTCATTTAAATACAACCATCTCTACGGTCCAAAAGCAGTAAATAACTTGCAGCCAAATGCTTTGACATTCAAGTTCCAGCCATTCTAGTGCATGGTACAATTCAATGCACTATAATAGCTTGTATTGGCTACTTGCTTTCTTGATTGACTCTCTATTAATAGTGAATTAGTTAGTTAACAGGATAACTGCTGGGGAATGGGAACTAAGTTCATAAGGGCATATGTTTTCAGAAAATGACTTCTCTGTAGTAAAGATTTATAACCTTATATATTCATTCATTTGATAAATACTTATTCAGCAACATCTCTGTACTGCTGCTACAGATACTGAGATAGGCAATATAAATTCCTTGACCTCTGGAGTTTACAGTCGAGTAAGTAAGACACAAAATATATGTATTCACTATGTTATCACACTTCAGATAGTGATCATTGCTATAAAGCAGAGCACACAAGAGGATACAGAGGAAGAAGGAGGTGATAGATAGTCAGGGAAGGACTATATGGAAGTGACATGAGAAGACCCCTGCATGCTGCGAAGACACAAATGCTAAAAATCTGGGAGAGGAACATTCTAGGCAGAGGAAACATCAACCATAAAGATTTTGAAGTGGGAACAAGACTGGTCTGTTTGGGGAATACTGAACAGCCATACTGGCTACTAGAAAATGAGTGAAGAGAAAGTGCTAGACCAGTGGTTCTCAACCTGTGGGTCGCGACCCCTTTGGGGGTCGAACGACCCTTTCACAGGGGTCGCCTGAGACCATCGGAAAACACATATATAATTACATATTGTTCTTGTGATTAATCACTATGCTTTAATTATGTTCAATTGGTAACAAGGAAAATACATCCTGCATATCAGATATTTACATTACGATTCATACAGTAGCAAAATTACAGTTATGAAGTAGCAATGAAAATAATTTTATGGTTGGGGGTCACCACAACATGAGGAACTGTATTAAAGGGTCGCGGCATTAGGAAGGTTGAGAACCACTGTTCTAGACTAAGAGGTTGGAAAGGTAGACAGAGGCCAGACCATAAAGAGCCTTGGGGGCCATCTTTGAATTTTAATCTGAAGCCCTTGGGAGATTTTGAGCAAAGGAATGTCATGATTACATTTACATTTAGAAAGGTCACACTGACTGCTTTGTAGGTAATACGCTGTCGAATTGAAGAGAGAAGGGAGGTAGACCAATTAAGAACTATTTAAGGAGATGACAACTTTTTGGACTGTGATTTAGGAATGGAGAAGGTGAGAGTGTTCAGATTCAGGATACACCCTTGAAGCTACAGGTCTCAGGATTGGGTTCTTTGAGAATAAGAAAGAACAACTATATTCAAGGGATAAAAAGAGACTTAAAAATGCTAAAATACCAAAAATAGGTTTTCCAAACTGTTTTCTTCTCAGCCACAGTTACACTTTTCAATGGACTATTCCCAGTGGGAATTTCTCAGAATACAACAAAAAGCTCTTACTGTTTTAAGGCTGAAAACGAGTGTTGTGAAAAGTCCTTGGGTTTAGCAATATAGTCCAAGCTCTGTGGTTATTTTTTTCCTTTTGACTCAGAATAAGCTACCGCACTTCTCTGGGCCTCCGTTTCCTTATTTGAAAAGTGTCCCTGGAAGCAAGAACTGGAAAATTTCTAAGGTTCATTCTAGCTACATTCTTTAAGCAAGTGGTTAGATTTAATAAGTTGTAAGCTTTATTTTAAACATAAGTAAGCAGTCTATAGACAGATGTCTTTTATGAAACTGAAAATAATCATTGATGTAGACCTTTATCACTAAAATTGGAAGTTGACGTGGTTTGACAAGTACAATCTGAGGAAGAATGGCAAGTAATACTTATTCTCGAAGAGCCAGTGGGTCTTTCTGTCCTGCTGGATGCACCTACTTTAATTCAGAATATTTGTAGTGAAAATATTTTCCTTGTACCTTCACCTGGTATAAGTACTAAATCTATAAAACTACTTTTTCTTTACTCCCCTTTGATACTAAAGAAATATGTATCAAACTATATAGCTTTCAATTATGATCAAGCCCTTATCAGATATTTGAAAATTCTTTACTCTCCAAATCAAGGATACAAAGATGAAAGCAAGAACAAATATTCTAGATGAAGGAATTAGAATCTCTTAAAAATATGAATGCTTTCAATTTAAAATAGAATAAATGTAAGAAAGATGTTAACATTCTATAATTGGTCTTTGCTCGGATTTCCCCAGAAAGCAGAGCTTGAGCCTAAGGCTTATCCACCACTATCTTATTCAGAAATAGAATCAGAGAGAAGCAGAAGTGAGTAAAAAGGAGAGGGACAGCGGTGCAAGGGTGCTCACTGAGCTGGCATTATTGAGAATGGCTGTTTGATGTTGTAGAACTACCTTCTCAGGGGCTTCAGAAACTCCATCTCAAGTAGTCTGTCTAGGATGGGGATTTATACACCAGCTCCTTATCCCACTGATCAAAATCCATTCCCTCAGGTGTTAACCCCCTCACATTCCTAATGTGCATAAACAGGGTGACCAAGTTGGGAGGCAAGAAACAGATGGCATAGGAAGGAGGTGAGGTGCTGTTGGGTTGCCCTGTGTGCAGATGGACAGAACCATGCAGAGCTGGTCTCTACAGCAGTGGCTGGAGGCATGAGTGTCTGAAGTGGTGCCTAAAAGGTGTCTGATGCAAGGTACTCCCCCTGCTAACTGTACAAATGCAAGGTAGGGGGAGGAAGGGCCTCAATAGCCAAATACGTAAGGAGGACTTAGAAGACTTAACCCACAGTATCAGTGACATGAGTTAAGTATGTCATGCATCTGACAAAACAAAACAAAAACAATTCCATGTTGGGTAGCCTCAACAAAAGTAGAGTGTCTAGAAGTAAGAAGATGCTAATATTGTTTTATTCTGTACTAGTCAGATTACACAGAAAGCAGAATATGATCAAAGAAGAGTGGCCATGATAGCTAGGTGAATGATAAATTATGCTAGATAATGAGTTACTGATAAAGGAATTTAATTGTTTTATTTGTAGAATAAAATGGAAAGAAATAATGCTACTCTATAGACTTGAAAAATTTCAAATGGAATTCAGCTGAGATTTATTCTGTGAGGTACAACCCATAGAAATAAAAACAATTGGCTAACGTCATTGGAGATATAGTTATTTTAATAGTGAAACCTGTTCACATACAGAATGTATGCCTTGGGGTACAGTAGAATAATCCTAGTTATATTAGTGTACATTGGAGAGATATAGAAACAAAACTTGGGATTTCTTAGCCAGAGAATATGTGTTTGAGTATAGAGCTAGCTGGGTGATAATTGAAAAGTTGCCTGACATCTCTGAGCTTGAGTTTCCTTAACAGAATAATAGTAATAGTATCAGGGTTAATGCAAGAATTGTAAGATATGGGGTAGGGAAAATGAGGAGAGGTTGTTCAAAGAGTATAAACTTTCAGTTATAAGAGGAATACATTCTGATGATCTAATGTACAGCATGATGACTATAGTTTATTATACTGTATTTCATACTTGAACTTTGCTGAGGAGTAGATGTTAAACTAGTTATAAAATGTAATTATGTGAAGTGGTAAATGTGTTAATTGACTTGATGGTAGGAATCATTTCACAATACATACACAGATTGCATCAGCACATTGTACATGTTAAATATATTGCTGTTTTGTTGATTTTACCTCAACAAAACTGGGGAAAAAAACAAGGAAGTTTCTCACTCAAGTAAAGAAAATTTACAAGATATATTATATGGCTTCCTGTGACTCTCTAGGAATACTAAGCAGGATATACCGTTATCAACATTCACTTTAACCACTGACAGAGAAGAAGAATGTTAAAGTAAAAGAATAGAGGAAGACGCCCTGACCGGTTTAGCTCAGTGGATAGAGTGTTGGCCTGTGGACTGAAGGGTCCCAGGTTCGATTCTGGTCAGGGGCATGTACCTTGGTTGCAGGCATATCCCCAGTGGGGGGTGTGCAGGAGGCAGCTGATCGATGTTTCTCTTTCATCGATGTTTCTAACTCTCTGTCCCTCTCTCTTCCTCTCTGTGGAAAATCAATAAAATATATTTAAAGAAAAAAAGGATAGAGGAAGAGGTTCTGAGGTTGGAAGGGTGAGTTTTAGCATCTCACACATAGCTGGTGTTCCCAGGTCCAGCAATTTGGGCTCTACAGAGAGAAGCCTGGGTTTTCCAGAGCCAACATTCATTTAATGGCAAAAAATGCTGCATTTTAAAATGGGGTTCATTTGAATGGAAGGAAAGAGGCTTAAATTATAATGGGCCTCCAAGGCATTTTATAAAATTCTCATTAGAAAATAACACAGCCAACAGGCTGTATGGGTACTAAATCTAGGAACAAATAACATGAATGAGATGCTAAACATTCAGAGCCTGCACCGTTTGCTTAAAAGCATAAACTCAATTGGTCAGATGCCAAATTAAATCTAAGAGAGACTAACAAAATATTACCATAGCAGAAAACATTATTAGGAATTAAGCAAATGAATAAACATTCCCCCCTCTGGTGAATATTTGCAGCAATTATTGAAAAAAATTTGCAAGTCTGTGATATTTTAACAAACCTTAGCATTACATGATGTGCAATTGTATGTGGGGAAGCTCTGGGGTGTTTTGCTCTGAGAATTGGATGGTGCTCTGGCCTTCTTCCTAATGAGAAGCAAGTAAATAATGTAAACCATAAATTGGGCACTCAGATGGTGCTAATGAATGAGCAGCACAGAATGCCAGCTCTTATCTGGGCAGGTGACTCCACGGGTAGCAAGATCCTAGGTACTAATGAGACTTTCGGCTGTCCAGCAGTTCCCATGAGATACAGATGCTTTTTAGGTGACATCGTCACCAGTGGCCCTTTTAAGACAAATCATTAATTTTTTAAAATTTCATTAAAACTAAATTGGAAAAAAGTTTTCAAATGCATTTGAATCTCCTACTATTGTTTGACACCATCTCAGAACTAGCTCATATAGTTATTCATTTATCCAATCACCAATCACCATTCACCATCCATCCATCCATCCATCCACTGATCATTTAAAGTATGGTCCTTGGAATTGTGCTGCTGGATTTCTAAATCTTGAACCTCAACTTAGTAACAATATAGCTTTTGGCAAGTTATTTAACCTTCCTAAGCTTTAACTTACTCATGTATAACAGGAGGATAATAATGCTACTTATCCCCATAAATTGCTCATCTTAAGTTGGAGAGTAAAAGATGGGTTAAGAACATAGCTATCTCTCACTTAGTGTTAGAAGTTATAGTAACAGTTGCTATTTTTTTTAATTTGTAGGACATGCTTACTGACAGCTGACATTCAAAAACTATGCTCAATCATCCTTCTGCTGTTACGCCCCCTTCCTTAATTACTTTCCACATTATAGATACGAGAGGAAATAACTCACTTATTGGATGTGTTCATCTCCAGAAAGAAGGACAGGTCTATTAGGATTCTATAGGAATGCCCAACTTACCAATTCCTTCATTTACCTAGTCTGCTGCTTATGAGTAATACATGAGGCTGGTTTTCTGAACTTTTCCAGAATTCGTGATACCCTACCTTGGTCTTGACATGGGATAGGATGTACATAAACTGCTTTGGCACTTTTCATTCCTAATGAGCATCAGTTTGAAAGCAATACATAGCCCTTTGCACACAGACTTTCCTGGAAATAACCCTGCTGTTTCCTAAGGGACTCGAATAACAGGATAATGTCCCTGGATGACCAGCCCTCACTCTTCACTCATGAGACATGTTTGCACAATGAAGCCCACCATTTGAATCAGCTTTTATTTTCACTCAATAAAGTCCTTACTCTCCCCCCTACCTCCATAGTGTACACACACACACACACACACACACACACACACACACACTGCAGCTGTCCCTCTTTTCTAAGATATACTGTTCCAACTGGACTGGACTTAGTGCTGTATTAATTTAATTAATGAAAACAAAACATTAGTTTAAAATAATTAGGGAGAAATTAAGGGTATAGAAACCTAAACTATAAAATGTATTTTAGGGGATATCAAATTGTTTTTACCCAATACCACAGGCAACTGCAACATTATGTTGCCAGGGAAGGATTCTTGAGTGTGGCTTTTAGAAAGAAATTAAGACTGATTTGTTACAAGCATATCAAGTCTATGCAAATGAATGCTGATAAAACATTTGAAAAGTGTATTTGCATGAAAAGCTTCCATTTGTCCCCGAGATCTGATATAGATTTTATTTTATTCTTAAAACATTTTTTAAGGCTAGGGCACAGATAAAACCTCTGTTAGAGTTTTTGAATAAACATAGTAAATGACTCAATATAGCTGAAATATTTCTTGCCATTCTCCTACCAAAATATAAAATAAAGATACCTAAGAAGATAAAATGTGGAAACAGGACTGTAAATAAAGTATAGAAAAGTCATTTACCAAATCCCAGTCAAAAGTTTTATGTTGAGAAATATGTTTTTGAATGTACAACTCCTTAACAAGACAAAACCTCCCAAATAAGGGAGGGAGGGAAGTTTAAAAGGAGGGAAGGGGAAAGGAGAGAAAGAGACACAGGAGAGAGAAGGAGAAGGAAGTAGGGGGAGGCTGTGAGGGGATGAGAATGAGGGAAGGAAGGAGACAACAACACCAGCCTTTGAATGATTCAACTTCGTAATGGTTTGGAGTTAGGCCTGGATGAGAAAGTGAGATAAGTTATATATAAGTGACCATTTTAATTCCTGATAATGCTGAATTGTAAGAAAAGAATGAAACAATGTGGTATGTTAGTATGTGACTGGGTTGGCCTAGGAAATGCTGTTTGAGGGGTGGCATTTGAATGAGAACTAAACACCAGGCAGGGTCTAGATCTGGAGACAGCAAGAACAGTAGGTACGAAGAGCAAAGACAGGGATAAAAAGGAGGCTGAGCATCACAGGTAAATGGGAGGAAAGCGACTGAGATAAGTGTGGAGATGCAGGCAGGGAATCAGGTCATTGAGAGCTTTATGAGAGGTTGAATTTCATTTAAGTGAGGTGAGAAGTAATTGGAGGTTTTAAAGTCTCCCATTTTCTCATTTACCTTATTTCCAATTGTTCATGTAACGTTTACTTTTTAATGATCATATATTAGGCTAAATGTAGGCCTCATTAAGTTCCAAATAACATAAATTGCATATGAGACTTTTTTTTTTCTCACAGTAACATAGAATTAGCAATTAGTAAAAGGGAAAGGAAAAAAATCTATTACCTGGATATTTAAAAAAAAAACCCTCTTATGAAACCATTAGATCATGAGGGAGTCAAAACTGTAATTTCAGGCTATTTAGAGAATAATGAGAATTATATTAAAATTAAGTTATACTTTCATTTCTAGCCATGAACCAGACTTGGTACCCTGTACTACTGTACGACTATAAACAACTAAAACTCCTGCATAGAATTTGTGGCACAAACTGGTTAGATGTTCACTATCCTATTCTCTTTCTCTCAGAACACAAATGAGCTATATTTCCCAAACCTTTTCAATACAAAGTAGGATTACCTGCGTAGTTCTTGCCTATGGAATAGAAACTGAAAGAAGCAAGGAGATGAGAAAGCAAAGAAAGTCAGCTTACCTGGGACTTCAAGGAATACCTTTGGATTGTGTTGTTGGCATAAGAAATTGACTGGGTGAAATAGATTAGAAGCCAACTAAGTGCCAGAGGGATTTAACTTTTAAAAAGAATAAAAAACCCAAAACATATAAAGCAAAAGAAAAAATCGATCAGCACAGACTAAAACGAAATCATCTGATCAAAATTTAAAACAACCTTAGGCCACCTTTTGATGAGTAAGAAGCAGACTTGATAAAGCTATACAGCCTGAAAGGTTCATCTGGTCTTCCAATCACATCAGTATGGCCAGGGAAAATAAAGAATCAATCATTTGAGGATAAAGCCAGGAAGAAAAAAATTGACAAAGACATCCCTCCAAGAGCCAAGAAATAGAACCGAATGAAGTAACTTCTCCCATATATAAGTCTTCCAATATCTTCCCAGCAAAATTGTGGAATTACTAACAAGTGATTGTTTAGCATCTCATATTCTTACCTTTCCAAAAAGAAGAATTTCCTGGTACCTCAACTGTGTAGCTTGCTGTGTATTGACTGTAGAAGGCCACTAGAAAATGAAAGCCATGCTTGGATTTGATGGAATTGACTATACATCTCTAGGCGATCTTAAACCCTGAGTTGAACGCAGTGGGGAAAATAATGGGGCATGGGTAGGTGTGATAAAATTAACATGGCCTTAAGTTTTTTGCTACTCCTGGTATTGAGAGGTAGAATCTAATCCCTCTCCCCTGAATTTTGGCTAATCTTAATGGTGTTCTTGACCATTAAAATCTGGCAAAAGTGATATTCCTAAACCTTTGAGATCAGGCAATAAGAAGCCCTATAGATTCTGACAAAAATATATTCAATCCGCTTGTAACACACATTTAGAGCCCTGGGCTTTTTTACACATCCAGTCACCCTGAGACCACCATGCAAAAAGGCCAAGCCTTCTCCAGAGATCGCTGGAGTGGTTCTGAGATCACATGGAAAAGGAGAGAGACCAGGCATTATGCCAAGGCATCAGGCACATGAATGAAGTTCACTAACCCAGCCATTAGATGACCATAGCGACTCAGATGGAAGCCATTCGAAACATAAAGTTGCCTGTGAGCCTTTTCTGAATTCCTGTCTCATAATTAGGAGATAGAAAAAAAATTGTTATGGAAAACATAATTCATCACTACCGATTAAAAATAAGTAATTACCAAAAAAGCTAGTAAAACCCCTGAGGTTTAAAAATTGAAAGAACATATTTCTAGGTAATTGAGTCAATAAGGAAATAATAATATAAGTTAGATGATTTAGAACTAAACAATCACAGAAATTCTATCTACCAAATATGAGATGAAACTAAAGCAGTTCTTAAACACTTAGGTCTGTATTTTGAAAAAGAAGATAGGTTAAAATTAATAAGCCAAGTGTTAAACTTAGGAAGTTTGAAAAGAACAAAATAAACAGAAAGAAAGTAAAAGGAAAGAAGAAATATAATAAAACAGAAATTAATAAGCTAGAAGACACGCTTATCATAGAGAAGATCAAAATAAGACACATGTTTTTCAAATTTTGATTTTTGGCTCTTCAGGAGATTAATCTCTTGAAAGACTGAGCAACCAGTAGGACACAAAGACAATATTAGAATTGACAAACAGACATGGCTAAATTAAATGGAATAAAATATAACTTTAAAACAATTTTATTCCAGTAAATTTGTAAACATACAAAATCAGTAAGTTACTAGAAAAGTTTATCTTACTAACTTACTAAAACTAGTTCAAGAAACATAAAAAATAAAGCTCCTTAAAGGTAGGAGTATAAATCACAATACTTTGAAAAGCAATTTTTTAGAAAGATATTCTCTGGAAGAGTTAGAATGACCATACCTCTCACTTTCCTTGATACAGTTCCAATGTATAAATATTTTTTAAGCCTAATTGTGATTAGTGTTTCCTTTCTAATGGAAAGTGATTACGGTGTTCAAATTTGGATGTATATCCTACAGCAAGCATGTCAAACTCAAAGGCTAACACAGGCCAAATAAACAAGGTTTAAGTTTATGTGGGCTGTAAAAAGCCAAAAGCTTCAATTTGCATAGAAACATAGGTTTATTTCGATAGAGACATCCTGAATACAAAGGGCTGAAATAAATGAGTAATCGTTAACTTAAAATAATAGAACACTTTAATAAAAATTAGTATTTTTTTCTTGAACATTAACTTACCAGACACTGAATAACTGCACAAATTAATAAGCGTAATGCAAATAAACCTATTTTTCTTGTTCTCCAAAAGTGAAGTATTTCCTGTTGCGCACACCAAACAAGTCAGTCCAAGACTAATGACGTGGCAATCAGCTGCTAAAATATTCGCTGCTAGTATTAGTGGAGAGAGATGGTGCGCCTGCACATAAAGCGCATAGGAGAAATGAATGTGACATAATTATAATAATCAGTCATTAGCAAACGTTGTAGTTCGTTATTAATTATTATGTATAACAGTATATTGTAAAAATTATGAAATTTTTATTAAAACATTTTTTACATACCGTTATATTGCCTGGGCTGCAAAAATATCATCGTGGGCTGCATGTGCAAGCGGGCCACGAGTTTGACATGCTTGTCTTGCAGCCTACCAACTCCACTCTCAGGTATTTACCCTAGAGCTAATCCTGCACTGTCCCCCCCAAAAGATGCAGAGATATTAATAGCAACGTCACACAGATGAGAAGAAAGAAACAAAAACACTGGGACCAAATAAACTATTCCTCTGAAATGTGTTTTATGAATTATGAAGAAATACCATACTGCAGAAAAAAAGCATGACCTACCACTCTATAAATCAATATTGATGGACTTGAGGATAACATTGTGCAGGAGAGGAAAGAAACTGGTTACAGAATATATAAATATGATTTCATTCCCATAATATGGCTCAGAGGTACACAAATAAGTGGTTAAGAAAGACTAAGAAAGTAACAAGGATATAAACACAAAATTCAGAACAACAGTTATCTGTAGGGTGTTGGGATAGAGAGAACTAGAATCAGGGAGAGGCATAAAGATTCAAAAGTTCCAATTCCTTTCTATTTCTTACATTGTATTTTTATCCCTTATAGCTTCTGATATATATATATTCAAGTAAAAAATATAATAGTAATAACAGCTACTAACATTTATGAAGTACTTATTCTGAGCCAGAAATTATTCAGTTATTCTAAGAGCTTTAATTCTCACTACAATTCTATGAAGAAACCATTGTTATTTTCTATTTTTAAAAATGAAAACACACACAGATGTTATTTAAAATATAGGGCTAAACCACTTATGGATGGCAGAACTGGGATGTTTTAACCACTATGCTCCACTGCTTCTATAGCCTGGCTCTAATATTATAGATTTTCTACAATAACTATATATAAAATTTATATTCGAACAAAACAAATATTACAAAGCAATCTTCAGCCCTGCTTCTGCTGGAATTCTCACAAAGCTTGAATTAATTTAGGCTAAATTAAGGAGGCTGTAATGTATGACTGAAAGAACTGTGGAGCACATTCACAATGTACAGTGCGATGCCAGTTACATTGAGCTTTCAACGTTAGAAGCATGCTGCCATAAGCCTTCATAAATACATAATAAAATAGGCTTATGCCGTTATTTGCATGTTATAGATGAGGAAACAGGTCATGTGACTTTTCTCCTTCACAAACAAAGGAGTCATCATCATGGATACAGACATGTATCTACCTCTTACTCATACTTATTCACATATGTGTCACACAGGTCCAAAATAGTTTTTTTTATTTCCACAATGATTCTAAGTATGGTCTATGGAAAATGCTCACCTTAAATAATTCACTCTTCTTTAAGGGCCTGGTTATAAACCAATAATGCTCACAGAATATTTGAATGAAAATTAAAATATTAGACCATATCTGGTGGCTAGAAGGGATAGGATCTCAAGGTGAATGTGTTTTTATTAAAAAGATGATTCTATGTACATTTATTACCCATAAGCTGGATGTGATTTAGATGACAGCTCAGCGAGGCTACCTCTTGGCAAAAAATGTAAAATTGGCAATGTTTATTTTCCCTGATCTGTTTCCTTCCTTTTAATTTATTTGATTGCTCTTGATACCACATCCTTTACGCACCTAGATCCTGTTCCTGCCTCATTCTTTCCTTAATTGGCTAACAGACTTCTAGGTTAGTAACTGGTGAATCTGGTATTCTGGAAAGCAGGCTAGTTTAGAAATCATAAGACTAGTTTTGGTCCCAATTCTCCACAAACTCACCTAGAAATATGAACATTCTTTCCATCCTCTCTGAATCTCTGTTTCCCCCTATGTTTTTGGAGAGAATTGAACTAAATGGTTCAATAGAAGCAATGCCTTCTAAATCTAACATTTATGTCTCTATAGCAATAATATGTGATTAGAAAATTGCCTAAGCTATTACTTCTCCCAGGAGTACCCACCATTATAAAGAAAAAACTTTAAAATCTCATTGGGTTATTTCATTCCTTATTATCTCTAAGTGTTAGTAACACTCTCCAAATTTTCCTTCCTTCAGACATTCTCTCCTCCAATCTATTCTACATACTATTGCCAAAATGAGCTTACTATTGATTCTCCTACCCTGGATTTCTCTACCTTATCAACTTGTTCAACTTGTGATGACATTAGATAGGAAGGCAAATGAGGCAACATGGATCTACAGAAGTGTCGTTTATATAAACTGAGCATGACCAAGTCAACAATGGATGTAAGTTGTCTGCAATCCCAAGGATTTCCTGATTATTTTCAACATATTCATGTTTATTTTTAAACCAAATCCAAAGCATATTTCATATTACTTTCTTACATTTTTAAAAATGTTTCCATTATACTTGACATACAATATTATATTAGTTTCAGGTGTACAGCATAGTGATAAGACTTATGAAATGATCACTCTGATAAGAATTATATCCACCTGACACCATAGAGGATATGACAATATCACTGTCTATATTCCTATGCAGTACATTCCTGTGACTATTTTGTAACTGCCAATTTGTACTTTTAAGACTCTTCACCTTTTCTCACCCATCCCCCAATCCACCTCCCATCTGGCAGCCAACAATTTGTCCTCTGTATCTATGAGTTTGTTTCTCTTTTGTTTGCTCATTTATTTATTTTTTAGATTCCACATATAAGTGAAATCATACGGTATTACTAATTAACCAACCTCTTTGAAACTCCCCTAGTCTTTCCCATCTTCCACATTGCTCTCCCCTGGGTTAGAGCATTTTTGTTTTGTTTTTCTCATTCCAATAATAACCTGACAAGAAAAACACCCTTACTACAGCAACATGCATGTGCACCTGGGGTGGTTAGTCCCTAGACCATTTGCTCCATTTGCTTAAATTACAAGTGCTCATTTCGCTCTTAAGGTCATAAAACTATAAATATTTCATAGTTCTTCCTTTCTAGTCTTCTTTCAATAAGGTCTTTCTGATATGATATGTTCCTCTAAATGTATTCATAGCACATTATCTTCACCAATGCCATGGATTTTTCATCTTCACTATACAGCCCAGTTTGAACATACAAAATTGCTCAATTTTTTAAACTAATAGATCATATTGTTTCATTAAGTATTTATTGCACCATGAAAATTCAATACATATGGACAGACAATAGTGCGGTGAAGGCTTAGGTAGGGGTTATAAGTGGAGTGGAGGGATTCAATGGAGGGGAGGAAGGAGGGACATCTATAATACTTTCAACAATAAAGATAATTTTTTTCAACAGACATTGTGGAGGAAACAGGGATGCCAATAGAGGGTGATCAGTCCTGAAATACAAATAAACAGTGGGGTTAATATGAGGAATGGGTAACAGTAGGGCCCCATTTATTGAAAACATTCATTTTTAATGACACTCTATTACTATCAAAACCGAAACCCAGACCCCATATGCTGGTATTCAAAATCCTTTACAATCTGGTTCCACTTTAGCTTTCAGCTTTAATCCACCCTCCATCTCTCCTGTCTTATCTACTGTCACCTCATGTCCTCAATTCTACTGAATAGTCAGAACTAGTCACCTCTAATCACTCTCATAAGGGGTGTTTTTGTATTGATTGAATAACTTAACCATGTAAGGGTCTAGGAAATTTAAAAACACTTATAAATTTAAAAACACTTATAAGTAAATATGAGCTATTATTTGTTATTATCGTTATTCACATTCATGTCTGCTCATGCAGTTTCTATAGCACGGAATGTCTTTCATTACTCTCTATTGAAATTTTACTTATTCTTCAAGGGTCAGCACAAATACTATAAATCTGTGGTCTTCTGAGATAATCATGGTTAGAATTAATTGTTCCCTTTTGTGCCTTGTCAAAGCTTTAGCTAGACTTCTGTTTTAGGTCACATTAGAGTTATTTATTTCTGTTTCTGTAATTAGATTATAAGGTTAATGAGGGTAGGGACCAAGAACTATTTGTTACTCAGCTTCATTATCCCCAGAGTGCCTATGACTGATTATTCAGCCAAAAAATGCTTATTAAAGTGAACTTGGAAACTGAAGATGAAAATTCTTCAGGCCACTTAGGAGATAAATTATAACAATGAAACAATGGGCATTTAAAAATCTTCTGGATCATTTTGAATGACTATCTATTAATTTCTAGTTCTGCCTCACTTTGAATGGTCACCTATCCAAGGTCAGCTATACAATTTACTCTTCTCAGAAAAACTACACAAAGCTAAAGAGAATGGAGGCAAGCAAAGGATTTATTAAGTAATTATATAGAACTTTTTATGCTCATCCAAGGACATGTTTATTGAGAGAGAGAGGGAGAGAGAGAGAGAGAGAGAGAGAGAGAGAGAGAGAGAGAAATAACACTGCAAGAAACATCAATTGGTTGCCTCCTATATGTGTCCCAACTGGTGATAAAACTCACAACCTAGGTATGTGCTTAAGAATTGAATGCACAACCTTTTTGGCGGATAAGTGTGTGTGACCATGCTCTGACCAACTGAGCCACATCACCATGGCTATATGAGTAACTTTTTAAACTGAACATTAATTTTGTCCACAATAGAGTGCCATTGGAATATTAAGATTATATGCACTTACAAGCAAGGAAGTTACTAACCAAAGAGAGAGGTTTTGGGGGGGGGGTGATAATAAAAATGTTCTAAAATTGATTGTGGCAATAGTTGTACAATTCTCTCAATGTATTAAAAACCATTGAATTGAACATTCAAAATGGGTTGACGCCCTACCTGGTTTGGCTCAGTGGATAGAGCATCAGCCTGTGGACTGAAGTGTCCTGGGTTCAATTCCAGTCAAGGGCACATGCCTGGGTTGCGAGCTTGATCCCCAGTAGAAAGCATGCAGGTGGCAGCCGATCAAGGATTCTCTCTCATCATTGATGTTTCTATCTCTATCTCTCCCTCTCCCTTCCTCTCTGAAATCAATAAAAATAAAAATATTTTTAAAAGGGGTTGACTTCTTGGTATGTGAATTACACTTAATAAAGTTGTTATTTTTTAAAAGTGCATCACATTGCCCTAGCTGGTTTGGCTCAGTGGATAGAGCATCGGCCAATGGACCAAAGGGTCTCAGGTTTGATTCCAGACAAGGGCACATGCCTGGGTTGCGGACTCGATCCAACATGCAGGAGTCAGCCAAGCAATGATTCCCTCTCATCATTGATGTTTCTATCTCTCTCTTCCTCTCCCTTCCTCTCTGAAATAAATAAAATATATATATATATATTTTTAAAAAGTGCATCACAGAAAGAATATTGAACTTGTCCAAGGTCACATGGCTATTAGGTGGCAGTCAGGATTGGAATCAAAGTGATCTACACTCTTAGCCAACCCATATATTGCATCTCTTGAAAAGGTTTCAACAATATTATATAAAAGCACCAAGGGAGAGGCAGGCCTAAAAGAGGAAGAGGAAAACCATTAGAATGGTGACTTTCCTAGCATTTCCTGGCTCCAAGTTGCTCTTGGAAATAGACAAGGGCAGACGCTGAGGGGAAAATGTCATTAAAGTCCTGATTACACTCACAACCTCCGGTAGAGGAAGGAGGCTTTTTTTCCCCATTGCAATTCTGAGGAGGGTTGTATTGAGGGAAGCAAAAGAAAAGGCCTCCAAGCAACATGATAAACACACTCCTGTACCCAGTGAAGTTATTTAGATGCATGACAAAGCGTCATCTAAAACCAACTTAAAATTAACTCTAATGAAGCAATATTGCCTTCATTTCACAGCCTGTTAAACATTGGCGTTTCTTTCATGATAGGTGCTGCATGACTATTAAGCACAACTTAGATTCCCCCCAACCCCACCCCAGTAACTGAAAGGTTTATGCAGCAATGAAAGAATTTTCAGGGTGTGTTCTGTTTAAGCACTTTTTTCAAATAGCAGGGGTCGGGCCCCATTGATCAAGCTGCATTCTCAAAATCATATCCCTCAGGTCTGAATAGAGATGGAGTGTCAAGGTTCTACACTCCTTTGATCCATAGTGACAAACTAACAGTCCAGCCACTGAGCCTGGGGCAAGCCCTGAAGGCAGCTGAATCCAGAGGAAGACAGAATCTTCAGGGTGTAGTTAGTGGAACGAATGGTTGTGGAGGAAGAGTCCCAAGGTGTTCATACAGGCAGGATCCCAGCTGGGAAGGGCCATGTATCTCACGGTAAGGAGTTAGTGCCTTATCCAGCAGGCCATGGAGAATCTCTAAAGGGTTTTCTGTATGGGAAAAACATTTGATACTCAGATATTTCTGATTGTGTTATGGAATGCTGATTTGAGGGGGCAAGAGAAGAGATGGCAGAACCTAAATGGATAATTACACATAGACATGTACTTAATATATCAACTTTATAGTTGAATAGTTGTACAGACTGGATGATAAAGACCTGAATTCAAATCTCGCTTTACCTTTGATAAGCTATAAAAGTTTTGGAATTTTTTTAAAAAAATCACTAAGACTCTTATAAAGGGTTTTCAGGAAAACCCTTGCCTGTAAAGTAGGGATAAAATAATACCTCCCTCCCAGGGCTTGACTAAGATCAGGTAATATATAAAAGTGTTTATTGCTTATTATGTGTTTTAATAAAGCAGAGAATTAAGCAAGTTGAGTATTGTTGTTAGTTCCTGCTATTAGGTGATTAAGAATGAGGCATTCAATGATTTATGTATGGGCCCAAGAAGTAATAGGATTGAATTCATGATATTACTGAAGAATTTGTCAGGTACTAATAATATTGTAGAAATGCAGTTCTTAATGGGGTCATACTAATGATCAGGAAAGCCCAGAGATACCCAGAAATCTCAGAAATTCCTAGGATACCAGAAATTACACTGAGAAGTGAATTAATTCACCGATCAATCAAACATGCCTTGGCGTTTTATTTAATCTTCAATTTGACGTTTTCCTGAGCTCCTACTTGGTGCTGGGCACCAATGACAGGTGATGAGTAAGCAGAATGTGACCAAGCATAACTCATTGCTATGAAGAGAGGGTGGGAGACTGTTCAGCGAGAGACTCTGATGCAAGAAATTATGAGAGATAAGCAGAAATAGCGGATAGAAATTCCTGGTTAGTAAAGACACCCAAGTTTAGAAAAATAAGCTGTGACCCAAAATGCCAACTTTAAAGTTTATGTATAGCACAGGACATTGAGAAATATTAGAAAAATTGAATTTCGAATGGAAGTGCTATTTTATTTTGGATTTATCTGTCAAAAACATGCAAGATTGAAAAAGGCAATGAGTAGGCCAGGGAGGAAGATGGCTATTACGATTTTTCAGAACACTATGGGGACCTGAACTCTTGCAACAGGAATGAAAAGTGAGAACATGCAAAACTGACTATAACGGAAATACTGATTTATTCTGAGGAGAATGGGAGATGGGAGGATGACAGGAACTTCACCCTGGTATTATTAGTGATAAAACTGATTTGCATATAAAATTAGGCAAATGTAGGAGATGCTACACATTCCTACATTGCGTTATAAAAGAAAAGGACACACACATATGCAAAAATGAAATAAAATGACTTAGGCACAATTTATCTTTCTTCGGAGCAAGGAAAGATCACAGAGGCCAATTGATTTGCCCAAGGTTAACCACAAAGTGGCAGAATTAGAACTTGAATTGGCATCAGTTCCTCTTTATTCCATAGCACAGGTCTCTATGGCCAAGTGCACTTAGATTGGGTCCGGGTGTAAAATAACCCCCCAGTTGGTGTTCTTGGGCACTACTGAACCTGCCTTTGCTGCCAGGAGGTCCATCGGAGCACCCCTCATTTATGACTTTGTCTTCTTTTGCTGAGCACATGCCAACGGTTAAAAATACCTCTGGGTTTTTAAAAGAGCCCATTAGGAAAGCTCTTGAAGGCGCTGCCTTACTGGATCATGGACACCCAGAAATTTGGAAACATAGAGCATTTGCTATCATGCATTGAACATTGCAACTCTATTAAGAGTTCTTGCTGCCACAACCTCTTCTACAAGACTCCTTGATGTATGAGCATCTGCCAAAATAAGCTCCTTAAAGGTAGACACTTGTATCTGTTTTACTCAATGATGCAGCTCAAGTGCTAGAATGATAACTGGCACATAGTAGATGCTCAATAAATGTTTAATGTGTAAATCCCTTTCTTCTGGATGCAAAATATGAAATGTTTAACTTAAAATACCCAAAGAATAAAGAGCTTAAAATCCATTAGGTTTCCCCCCACCAGAGGCCAATGAGACAATGTCTTCATTACTGGATCACCCTGAATCTTTATAAGCAGAGGAGCACTGCAAGGCTCTCCTAAACATGGTCCTTGGGCAATGTCTTCATTTGTGATTTGATCCACAAGGAACCTATAGACAGAAACAGTGAACATAGAGTCAACATGAGCAGAGAAACCCTTGGCTACTTGCAAATGAGGGAAACTCCATTCTCTAGCTTTTCTGTCTATCATCATCATCATCATCATCATCATCAATCTGAATGACTTCTGGGGAAGGGTAACCTGGTCCAGTGGAAAGAACATGAGCCTGAGTCCAGGCCAAGAAAGTCCTTTGACTCCCAGCCAACCGGTTGTCCTTGGTCATTAGCTGTGTGACCTAGGACAAATCATTACACATTTCAGTGTCTATTTATAGCATCCTCATCTGTATAATTGAGAAGAAACTATCTACATTAGGTTGTTGTTGTTATGAAAATTAAAGATTCAGCCTAAAGGTCTTGACACAAAACAGATACTTAGTAAATATTTGTTGTTTTCATTTTTACATATGTTAATTCTTTCTCACTGTCCCTTTTTATCTCTGTAGATAATGGAAAAAGGTAATGTAGGAAGAAGAATCATATGCCAACATCTTATAGCTATAGGTAACCCAGGATTGCAAATATCTGAAGGCAAAAAAGAACAAAATTCTGGTGTCTCTTTGGGTCTGTTTAATGAGTCAAGGGACCTGGAGGCTGGCTTCCTTTGTTCAATGGTGTGTAGAACCCAGGTGTGAACAGTCCGAAATTCACCTTTAAAAATAAGATCTGCTATGATATCTTTCAGGGACTGTGGCCTGGGGAATAAGCTGCAAGTTCCTGGGGCTGTCTACTGTGCGGGAGAGCGGCTGTCACTGACTCTCAGCTTGTCAAATACATTTCTCAGCCATTAGAACTCACTCCTGAGGGAGCCACCACTGGGAGTATCAACACAGAGAGTTTAATAGACCCTAGGGTTTTGTGGCTCCAGGGCTCATACTAGCCCAGCAGGAAGCCCTACTCCCCTTGCTGGCATTTACAAGTGGTGTCCTAAGTTTCCCCATCTTCAACTTGCTCTATCTTGACACCTATTGGATTTCTCTAATGCTTAATCAATGCCAGCTTTGTGGTCAGTACTGGTGCATACCCTGTTATTTGCCTTTACAGTGAAAAGGGATGAGTGGTTTGTATTTACAGCTAAAACTGAGGTTCAGAGAAGTTAAACAACTCTTTCATATCCACCCGGATAGTTTTTCAAAACAAGATCCAAACCTACACCGAGCGTTAGTGCTCTAGGGAATAATCGTCTGCAAGGCAGTCAGCTCTGAGTCGGGTGGTCTGTGACCTGTTCCCCTGGACATACTGTCAGGCTCATCCTGGTGTTAACCACAGTCACCCTTCATGCTGCCCTTGGTCTCTATAAGAAGCCTCTCTGATCAAATCTTTTCTAATTTGATGTGTATAATCTTAAATTGATTTTGAAAGATGCAAACAGGACCAAAAAATGGGAAGTGGACAAGTTTAACTTGGTTCCCATTTGCCACATGCATGATATCCAGAAATTATGGAATACCTACTGCACACCTGGCATGGTTCAGATTTTTAGACATACTAACTCATTGAGTCCTCCCAGCAGCCTCAGAAACTAGGTACTGCAACATCAGATGTAGAAAGGCACTTAACGAAACAATAGCCTTTGCTTGCTTTTTAAAGAGAATACAGAGTAAGCAAAGACTGAGGAGGTAGATACCTTAGAAACCCATTTAGATAACGGAGTGCCCCCCACCCACCACCACCACCACCCCTCCATCCCAACCCCACCCCCCAACCTCACCCAAGGAAAGGTTATTGAGGCAACTGAGCTGAAAATGATTTTAAAATTGATTAGCAAAGACAGAGAAAGGGCCTGAAAGAGCTGCTGGGAGTTGTGCTTGCTTATTTCTGGAGGCTTCCATTGTAAAGGTTGTGGGATGGGGGGTGATCATAATCAAAGGATGCCCAAAAGATACCAAACAAAAACATCCAAATGGCCAACAATCTCCTTGAAGGGCAGGTCTTCCTTTCCTGCCACGTGGGAAGAAGTCACGGAATCGTGGCAGAGATGCTGAGCCTGTGTGGATAAAAGCAGCCCCAGGTACAGCCAGGGTTTCTCTCACAGAATCACTCTACTCCCCGTCTGTATGAGGGACAAGGAGCAGAGAGTCTATGATGGGAAGGAAGGCCTCATTCCTTTATTTACTTCCATATTGAAAGGATAAATACATACACAAAAGCTAGAGGTGAGCTTTAGTGGTTTCAGAAGCAGTGTGCACGCATTTAAAGAACCCGGGGGAACATGTTAAAATGCAGATTCCTAGTCCTCCTGTCCAGAAAGTGTCATTCAAAATGTCCAGGAGATGGCCCAGGAATCTCCAGTAATAAACCTGCTGAAGGCAGTTCTCTTTTTTTAAAAAAAATATATTTTATTGATTTTTTTACAGAGAGGAAGGGAGAGGAATAGAGAGCCAGAAACATCGAAGAGAGAGAAACATGGATCAGTTGCCTCCTGCACATCTCCTACTGGGGATGTGCCGGCAACCAAGGTACATGCCCTTGACCAGAATCGAACCTGGGACCTTTTAGTCCACAGGCCAATGCTCTATCCACTGAGCCAAACTGGTTAGGGCTAAGGCAGTTCTCTTGCAAGGGCTGTTCAGATCTGATTTTTAGAAGACCCGTTGATGGGTTTTAACAAGAGGTATGTATTGGAATTGCCTGTGGACCTTCACAAAACAACGTCTGCCTGTGCTGTGAGGCCCCGTGTACTCAGACTTCTGTGGGAGGAGGCCAATTGTTCCCCCGGAAGCTGACTCTGAGACAGATATGTCCTCTTGGTGGGGGATAGGGGAGGAGATTGGGCAGAGAAAGAAGGTGAGCTGCGAAGTGGTCTCAGTGGAGCCTTGGTTAATCTAAGGATCCTGGTGCTAAGATGACCCGCTCAGAGGCGTAATTATTTGGGGTGAGAGAGCTGGGACTTGATAGCCTCATGTTGATCAGTCATTGGATGCTGGCTGCCCTGGGGAGGGAAGGAGACCTTGCTTAACCTTGGCAATCCCCACAGGGGTCTCACAGTAGAGAGGAATCCTGAGAGCAGGATCCTGAGAGCAGCTCTGGGCAGTGCATCACAGCATCCTTACACTGAGTATGAAGTTTTTTTGCTTTAATTTTCTCTTAGTGTGGAGATTCTTACATACTCCAGGCTGAGAACCAGGGGAATGTGAAGAGGAAGAGAAGATCCTTGCATGTTTTTCTGACGGGCCAGCTCTATAGCTCCCTCTCAGAGAATTACTCTCATCCAGCAGGACTCAGATCAAGTGTCTTCAGTTCTTGGACGAAATTTTTCACCCTCCCGGCTGAGTTAATCACTCTATTCCCAGAGCACTCACTTATCCTGTATTACCTTCCATCATTACATGTCCCACCTCCCTCCTAGTCTGCTTATTTTAGTTGGACTAGTATCATGTTTATTTCTATATCCTAGCATCTAACAGAATCTACACATAGTGGATGCTGTATGAATCCAATATAATAAAAGGCTAATATGCAAATCAACCAAACAGTGGAATGACCAGTTGCTATAACACACACTGACCACCAGGGGTCAGAAGCTCAACACAGGAGCTTCCCCCTGGTGGTCAGTGCACTCCCACAGGGGGAGCACCACTCAGCCAGAAGCCAGCTCACTGCTGGTGAGCACAGTGCCAGTGGCAGGAGCCTCTCCCGCCTCCGTGACAGCATTAAGGATTTCCAACTGCTGGCTTAGGCCCACTCCCCATGGAGAGTGGGCCTAAGCCATCAGTCAGACATCCCTTGAGGGCTCCTGGACTGAAAAAGGGTGCAGGCCAGGCTGAGGGACACCCCCCCCGCCCCGCCCTGAGCTCATGAATTTCATGCACCAAGCTTCTAGTTAATGAATAAATTAATGTTTTGTTTATCGGGAACTGAAGGGTTAGGAGAAAAGGCAAAAAAAAAAGATAATGCTCCTATCAGGCAACCCTGGATATCCCCAAACACATACTTTAGGTGTGATAGATGATATCTGTACCTTGATGTAAAGATTCTGACATCATAGTATCTCTTAGCTTATTTGAGAACCAGTCACTATTGGGAAAAACATTATTTTTACCAACCCCTAAAATGAAGTTTACATTAAAAATATATTATAGAAATAGTTTAAACATCAGGGTGATCCTGCACACCTTCTTTCTCTAAGACTCATATCAGCCATGTCGCCTTCTTGCCTATTAATTAAAGGAGCATGTGTAAAATGACTAGGATGAAATGATAGACTAGCAAGCTGGTAACAGATTTCACAAAGCCCCTCATTAGTGATTTTAGAAGGCTAAACCTTTCCTCCTATTCCCCAGGAATTCAGATTCCCCAATAAGGTCCCTGGGCTACGGAGTATATCTGTGATGCATATTAGCAAGCCCAACCTCACACAGAAGCCAAGTGAATTCCCAGCCAGGAAGCCCTGGCTTGATTAGGTTGCAGCCTGTGCTCTAACTACAATCACTTGCATGAGCAGCCCTGAAGCAGAACCACCAGTGAGCGGCCACAATAACAGGTCACGGAGGGCTCCCGAGGAGAGGTGCACACAATGAGTTTCGCAAGTTCCTTCTCCATCCTGACAACTGCCTGGGGACTCCAGTTGTTGGAGAGCCTGGTGCCATTACAGGCTCCTGACAGTTTATTTAAGATTTGTCCTGCGGGAAAGAGTGTCCACATTTCCTACCGATAGCTTGTAGAGGTGAGCGATGCTGTTACTTGTTCCAGCACAAAAGATGAGCTCATAAATATAACAGGAAATTTGGCTTCCTCTGAGTGCCTCTAAAGCTGGAAATTTTCTAGAGTTTTCTATTATGCAAGTCCCCAGTGCTGGAAAGCTTCAGGAGGTGCTACAGAGGGGCTGGAGGGCACTCATCCCGCACCCCCGCCCCCCCCTGCCGCCAGCCCAACCTGGCTTCATCTTCCAAGATTGCTTCACTACAGGATAGCATTGTAGTATATATTTAGAACAATCTATTCATATTCTATGAACATATCATGCATGCTCCTGTCTCCCCCTTGCTCTGTTAACCTCATCTAAAGGCCCACATCCATTTACTCTTTATAATCCCTTCTGCCTTATTTCTCCTTGTGGAGATGAGGGGAGAAATCTAGTCAGAATCTGAACTCTGATGAGACTTGTATAGAAGCAAAATTGTTTACCTTAGAAGGGATACCAGGTATGTGCATGTACAGAGAGAAGGCAGTCATCTGCAAGCCAAAGAGAGAGGCCTCACTTATGAAACTAACTCTGCTGGCACCTTGATCTTGGACTTCCAGCCTCCAGAACTTTGAGAAAATGAATGTTTGTTGTTGAAGCCACACAGTCTACAGTATTTATTATGGCAGCCCCAGCAGACCAAGATAATAAAAGAGCAGCCACAGAAAGCGGGAGTGGCTATATTACTGTCAGACAAAATAGACTTAAAAGGTGTTACTGGAGATACAAAAGAGACATTTCAGAATGATGATAAATCCATCAGGAAGCTATAACACTTGCAAATATCAATGCATCTAATAAAATAATATCAAGTTACATGCAGCAAAGGTAGACATATATGAAGGCAGCAATAGACAATACAATAATAATATTTGGAAATTTCAATACTCCACCTTCACTAATGGATAGTACACCTAGACAGATGGTCGACAAGAAAACAGACTTGAATAACACCATAAATCAACTAGACATATCAGACATCTATAAAACTGTTAACACCATGGCAACAGAATGTACATTATTCTCAAATACACATGGAACATAAAATATATACTAGGCCATACAACATACCTCAATAAATTTAAAAGGCTAGGAATGATATGCAGCATGTTCTCGGACCACAGTGGAATGAAATTAGAAACCAGTAGCAAGGAAAAAATGCAAAACTCACAAATAAGTGAAAATTAAACAACACAGTCCCAATTAACTCATGGGTCATAGAAGAAATCAAAACAGAAATTATAAAATACTTTGAAATGATAAAAAGTGAAAATTCAACATACCAAAACTTATGGGATAGTGCTAAGAACTAAGCAGTTCTTAGGGAGATTTTAGGTTGGAAATGCCCACATTAAGAAAGACCCCAAATAAGTAGGTGAGAAAGGAAGGAAGGAGGGAAGGAAGGAAGGAAGGAAGGAAGGAAGGAAGGAAGGAAGGAAGGAAGGAAGGAAGGAAGGAAGGAAGGAAGGACTAGAGTAGAAAAAAATGGAATAGAGAAGAGGAAACATTAATGATACCAAAATCTGGTTCATTGAAAATAGCAACAAAATTAACAATCTTTTAGTTAGAATGACCAATAAAAAAAAGATTCAAATTACTAGAATCAGAAATAAAATAGGGAAGATTAATACCAACCTTATAGAAAGAAAAAGGATTATAAGGGAATACCATAAACAATCATAAACCAACAAACTATATAACTCAGATGAAATGGAAAATTCCTACAAAGAACCTAGAGAACAATATAAACTTTTATTTCAATTAGAAAATAATTTTAATGAATTCAGTCATTTTGAAATTCAGGTCTCATTTGCCAGTTGGCCAGGGGGTTTGTTTCTGGGCCATGACCATATACACAACAAACTAGACTCATAAAAGGCATGTAAAGCAGAGATTTGCTCTTACACCAGACCAGCTGTCTGTCTACCTCAGATATGTGCCACTTTGCTTATTTGGCAATGCTCCAAAATGACAATAAGACTTTCTCTATGGCATTAACTTTTGTTTTTCGTGCTTGTATCAGAACGAAGTTTCCCCCAGTAGTTCTACTCTCTCAAATCACTCTCTTAGCAAGTCCCAACCATACATATTCAGCTGAGAATTTTAAAAAATCTTACTTTTATTTGCCAGTGTCCCTCCTTCTGCTTTCTTCCTCTGAGACTCAGGGCCTGCCTGCCTAGACATCCGGTATTTCTTGATCCTTCCTATCTTAGCTAACCGACTGAAGTGGATTAATCAACTGCCTGTGTTTTTTTTTTTCTTGATTAATCTTCATTATTGTCTACATCATTGAAGTCAACCTTTTCTGACCCTTGATAATGTGCCAAATTCCTCCAATCATGCTGGAACCACCCAGCCCTGGCTTTCTGTATCCAGTGAGGCAGAACATCTTTCATCTTTGTATAGGCTTGGATCTAAACGGTTGACAGAGATTTGACGGAGTCTCTAGACTGGTGTATAGAAATCAGCATGAAAGATAATAAATTTTATTTTATGCAATTTCTGTGATTAAAGTACAGTGCATCAGGGTTGTTGTTTTTTTCCATTTATAAAAGGAAGCTAAACTCAAATAAGCATGAATAAATGAGAATGATGGCAATCGCTGGAAATTCCTACAGGATAGATGAAATAGATGGAACATTAAATAAGGCATGATATATAGCAACTGTAATCAAATGTATTTACTGTTGATAATTTTAATTAAGGAAGCTGTTAATGGAGTTGTGTATATTCAGGAAGGATTTCATGGCTTTATTTTTAGAAGCACAGACTCTCAAATTTACAAGTCATATGAATTAAATGAATCCAAAGATCTACATGTAATTGAAAGCTGTCCTTCCAGTGCAGGAGAATAATTTTAATTGCAAATGCTATTAAGCTGTCTTTGTGAAGTTATTGATGTGAATAAAGTTCCCATAGCAGGGCTGCTATTTGGTTATTTCAATGTGTATGATACAGTCATTGAAGGCCTCCAGAATTTACAGTAAGTACTTCCCCTTTCATTTATTCCTTGAGATATTCCCTCCAAATTAGTTTCCTGAAAGTTTACAATGTGGGTTTGTTATGTTTTTTGTCCCAATACCACCAATGTTTACGTAAGGGCCTAAGTTCTTCCATTCTTGTGAATCCAAGATTCAAGAAAAACGGAATCACCCAAGTTTGACAAAGCACCTACCTAGACCACAATGGAGGTCTCTGATTTGGGGAGGCAGATGTGCCCATACGCTGCACATTTGCTTTTAGACAGGATACGCTATCTAACCTGAATATTCAGTTTAACATTTGGAGTGGCAAAGTTTGATATGAATTTGTATTCAACTCTTTTTGATATCATTTGTTCATTTTCAGAGGGCTCAGAGACACTGTGAACAGAGTATAACCCTCAGTTGCAGTAATCTACCATTTATTTATTTATTCTTTCATTCATTTAATATGTATGTATTATTGTATGGTTTTGTTGATCTTGGGGAGGGTCTGTAATTTATGATGCTTTGACATGTTAGGGCTTTAATGACTTGGGTCTTCTACATTAGAATTCAAAGTTTTCTTCTTCCTACATTGGAGACTTTAGAGTAGTATTTAAAAATACACATTCATGCATATACTCTGGTTTTCCTTGGAAATTTTGTGCTACCAGTTGCATAATAAAAATGCTTAACTTATAAATGTCCCTTGTCTCAAAGAATGTAAAAGACCTTTCTGCCCTTATCAGTTTATGTAATACGAACTTCCCCCCACTACCAGAAATTTTTATAAGAAAACTTATGCCCCAGAGGAATCACTGAAAATCAGTAATCCAAAGTGACAATAGCATAGTTTTTCAAAGTTTATCTTTCTTCATTAAAAATACCTTTCCAAAAAACCAATAATCCTGATGGTGCAAATTAATAACTGCATTTCTGAGCTTCATCGCTGCTCTCATTTTGCTCAAGTTTTCCTGGAAACCTGTTTCCTGTGCAGGGCTATTTACATAGTTTCTGCATTGTTAGCTGCCTTCCAAAGTGACAAGCAAAACTCTAGGGCCTTTGGGAGCAGTGGGAGGATTTCTTGCATAGAGGAAATATAAATTTTTAGGAGAATATATCCAAACAGTATGAAAATCAGGGTTATAAAGTAACAAAGGCAAAAGGATAGAAAAGTAGAAGACAGAAGGAATGAGAGACATTATTTTAGTAGAAGTGTGAGAAACAAGTATCAGATTGCTTCATTCACGTCATTTCTCCAGTTCTCAAGGGAGAAGTAATATATTCCATAAGACATACTCAGAAAGGCTATATGATGCTGGGGAAGGAACCAGAAATTGGGACCCAGATGGACAAGAGCTGAGGTCCCTATGCTACAAATCTGGAAGCAAGTCATTTCCATTAATTTTGTCGTGCCTGAAATGGAGCCAGGAATACCTACTGCAGTGAGTAGTTATTGGAATTAATTGAGAATAAGTGGAATGTGAAAGAACGTGGCAATATTAGGGACTCAAAAAATGTCCCTTGTTCTAAGTGAGACATCTGGTCCAATAGGTTTGGGACCAGTTACTACTCTTCAAAGGATTTGTGGTTTTTATAAAGCTACAGTAATGTCCTTAGGTCAACCTAACCAATACCTTTTCAGAAGAGTCTTTATTTTAAAAAAGATCTTCCTAGTCAGTTGTACAGTTGAGTTTAAAATAAATAATGCATTAGAAGGAAGCTGCTAGACAGATCTTTCTGGAAGGCAAAAATAGTGTATTTAAGTTGGTGGTGCTTTGAATATTGAGGAGTTTTAGGTTAAGTCCTGGAAAGACCATCCTAATCTATATATAAAAAAGGCTAATATGCTAAGTGTCCCTCCTACCATCTGACCAGTTGCTATGATGCCTACTGACCACCAGGAGGCAGACACTCAATTCAGGAGCTGCTGAGCTGCAGTGACTTGGCAGTGGCAGTTCTTGAGTGATGCACCCCAAGACCAGAGAGGAGGGAGCCTGATTCCTCACTGGGCCATGCGATTCCACCTTCAGCTGTGGGTTATGTTGTTGCTGGAGCACTGTCTGCCCCAAATCTAGTTTACTGCACACTTGCATTTGCATTCCACACCCTGTACAGCAGAAAATTTACAGAGTTCCCTTTCGCACTCCAGGACCCCTTGGGGGATGTCAGAGAGCAGGTTTTGGCCTGATCCCTGCAGGCCAGGCTGAGGGACCCCACCTGCTGGAGGGACCTCTCTCACTCTGCTGCAGTGCTGCCCAAGGTGCAGCTGGCGGGGGAGGGACCATGGGAGTTTGGCGCTAGGGTGTGTCTGGCCCATCTTGCCCAGTCCCGCCCCACCGGCCACCTTCTAACTAATTTCCTTTCAATGTGCACGAATCCGTGCACCAGGTCACTAGTATAAAAATAAGAAAAGTGGCTGAAACTTATTAAGTCTCAACATTTGAATTTTGAGTTCTCAACAACATGAAGAATGCCCTTTCGTTCCTTTTGGTCCTGCTGCAATCACCTGTGTAATGGTCTTGTCATCAATTCAGACGCTACTGGGCTGAGAAGCTCTTTCTCTCAGAGAGAACAACACTCTGGGTCACGCATCGAAGCTTTGGGAGATACTTTTGTAAGCCCATTTAATTTTGTCTAAGATGGGTCACTTGGAATTTTATCTAGCGGAAGATTTCTCTTAGCTGTTGTAAATTGTGGTGCTTCATGGCAGTTCTGAATTACAACTTATTTGAAGGCAGTAAGACTCAAATTTTTAATATGGGATCCCCCAAATAACGCCCTTAGGTAACAAATCAAACTCCATTATTTATTTAAACTACTTGCAAACGTAGATGCTGAAAACCTCACCAGTCGGGTGTTGTCACCATGTGTAATTTTTGGCAACACAAATTTCAAGCAAGAGATTTCTTCACTAAAATTTGTAATGATGAGGAGAGCCATGTGTTGAATGGAGAAATGAAACTGACAACTCACAATTGTAGAAATCAGTAGAGGCTTAGATATAAAACATATCCAGTCCCTTATGTCCATATTCAAAATGTGAGAGAGTAAAATCCTCAGTGCTTTCTGAGTTTCTTGTGTTTTTGTTTTAGATCACCTTTCTTCCAGTTGGGGAATTATGTCAATTAGCAATTGGGCCGTAGTTAAAATGTCATGTAACTGGTTTCTAGGTTCTAATTCAATGCAATGCTCCTGACCTGGTTGTATAAAATCCCAGTTCTTGCCTTAATGGCTACAAAATAAACACTCTGCCAACTTGTGCAAAATTCTAACTCTAATGCAAAGGGTCTCTATCTTTTTTTTTTCATGAAGAGAAGGTTGAAGACGAATTATCACTGAGCACCAACTAAGCCCCCAGCTTCCCTGATGTTTAAAAGATGAATCTAACATATTAATCCATTCTCAAGGATGTGTCTGATTTATGTAGCTTAACGTGCACTTAGACATATCTGACTTACAAAGCTCTGTTGATTGTAGTGCTTTCTTGTCCATTATGATAGGTTTGTAATACTCAGATTACCCTATAAATGTAGCCTTTCTAAGGAAAATGCAGATACTCCATGGTGCTTAAGAGTGCAGTGCACACAGAACTCATCTCTTGACTTTGTTCCTCACTAGCTGTGTGGCCTTGGACAAGTCTTTAAACCCTCTAAGCCTTAGTTTCTCATTTGTAAAATGGGAATAACAATCACAACTACCTAATAGGAAGATTGTGAGGATTCAATGAAATAATTCATATTTTGGGCTCAATGGATGACAGCTATATTTTTGCTGTTATTAAATCAATAGAGGCCCGGTGCACAAGATTTATGCACTGGGGCAGGAGGGGTCCCTCAGCCTGGCCTGCACCCTCTCGCAGTCCGGGACCCCTCAGGGGATGGCCACCTGCCGGCTTAGGCCTGATCCCCCCAGGAATCAGGCCTAACCCGGCAGGCAGACATACCTCTTGCAGTCTGGGGCTCTCACAGTTCAGGACCCCTCGCTCCTTACCACCCACCTGCAGCAGAGACGTCATGAGCCCAGCTTCTGACCACCAGGGAACAGCTCCTACATTGAGCATCTGCCCCCTGGTGGTCAGTGTGTGTCATAGCTACCGATAGTTCTGCCATTCGGTCGATTTGCATATTAGCCTTTTATTATATAGAACCAGAGGCCGGACGCATGAAAATTCGTGCAAGAGTAGGCCTTCCTTCCCCTGGCTGCTGGCACTTGCTTCACTCAGGCACCTAGGACCCAGGCTTCCCTCCTCCAGCTACCCACAGGCACCTGGGACCTGGGCTGGCTTCCCTCCAGCCCTGGCTTCTTCAGGAAGGATGTCTGGAATGACGTCCAGAAAACGTCCAATCTAATTAGCTTATTACCCTTTTATTATTATAGATAATATTATATATGCACACAGATAGCAACCACAGGATCTATTTGAGGAAGGAGCCAAAGACACCTTGCAACCTTAATTTCTGTGCTGCAGATTATCCCAAACTCTTTTTAAAAATATGTTTTATTGATTACAGAGAGGAAGGAGGGAAAGAGAGAAACAGCAATGATGAGAGCAAATCGTTGATCAGCTGCCTCCTGCATGCCCCATGCTGGGGATTGAGTCCGCAACCTGGGCATGTGCCCTGACTGTGAATCAACTCTGACCGCCTGGTTCTTAGATCAATGCTCAACAACTGAGCCATGCTGCTGGGCCCCAAATTCTTTAATCTCTTTCTTTCTCTTATCTTTCTTATTTGTTTTTCCTTTTCTCTTTCACCTATTCTCCTATCCCTTTCATTCTTATTCTATCTTATTTCTTACCCCTAATTTTTTTAACTTACAATAGCTTCCATCTGCTTACAGTCAAATGCTTGACATGTGTAATTTCTGTCCCTTAGAAGCAATACAAATGTAGCTATCATTGTTATCATTACTAATTTTCAAATGAGAAGATTCAGTTAAACCTTTAGGAGGCTAACCATTTGTGAGATATAGCCAGGATTCAAACACCAGCTAATTGAACTCAAAAAGTAGTTTAATTCTTATTCTAGCACATAGTTTGGTTAGCTATCTATAATAATAAAAGTGTAATATGCTAATTAGACAGGACATCCTTCTGAATGTTCTTACAGATGACCTTCCAGATGAAGCTGGCGGCCGGAGGGAAGACTGGGTTCCTGGTGCCTGCTGGCTGCCAGAGGGAAGCCAGTGCTGACAGCCGGGGGAAGGAAGGCCTATTCTTGCACAAATTTCGTGCATCAGGCCTCTAGTTTCTATTATATAACAAAATACCCCAAAATTCTGTAGCTTAAAACAAGCCCCCAATTAATTAGTTCATGATTCTATAATTTAGCATTTGAGTTGTGGCTCAGTTGGCTGATTCTTCTTGTATAGACTGGGACTACTCAGGTGTCTGCTGTCAGCTGTGTCTTAACGAGGCAGCCGTGCTGATTGGGTCTCATATGTTTTCTGGTTGGCTTTTTGAAGGCTACTCTGAGATGGCCTTAGCTGGGACAATTGGTCTCTCATCTTCTATGTCATCTCTCATACTCCAACAGAGTAGCCATTTGTTTTATGGTGGTGGCAGGGTGCTGGTAGAGCACAGAGACCAAACCACAAGGTCTGTTGAGGTCTGGTTCAAAAAGGACTCTATCTCAGTGGTTTTCAACCTTCCTAATGCTGCAACCCTTTAATACAGTCCCTCATGTTGTGGTGACCCCCAACCATAAAATTATTTTTGTTGCTACTTCATAACTGTAATTTTGCTACTGTCATGAATCGTAATGTAAATATATGATATGCAGGATGTATTTTCATTGTTACAAATGAACATAATTAAAGCATAGTGATTAATCACAAAAACAATATGTAATTATATATGTGTTTTCCAATGGTCTTAGGTGACCCCTGTGAAAGGGTCGTTCGACCCCCAAAGGGGTCACGACCCACAGGTTGAGAACCACTGCTCTATCTCATCTGCTGTATTCTATTGACCAAAGTAAGCCACAAGATCCCAATTCAATGATTGAATGGAGTGTGAAAGGAGTTGCAAAGTTCACATTGCCAAGGAAATGAGTATGGGCAAGGGTGAAAAATTGAGAAGGTTTTTGCAATCAATTTCCACACCAGATATTTTGGCATTTTGGGTTTTTCCCCCTGCACTGTTTGTGCCTCATTTACTTTTATTTCTCTTAAATTCAGAAAAGTGTGAAAGTGCTTCCCTCCCTCTAATAAAAAATCTTGCCCTTTTTAGGGCAACGATGGTAACTGGCTCTAAGGAGAGCAGAAGACTAATGACAAAGTCTCTAGTTAAGAATGAGTACAGTTCAGTGTCTATAATAGTTGCATTGCAATTAAAAAAATAGTTTTCAGAATTATTTCCTGCCATCTGTCTTTATTTTTCTAACCCACTTCATTGACATCCCCAGGAAAGCCAGGCATGAGGTAGCAACAGAAAAAAAAATCACACACTAATTTGCAAACACACATTTCTATTTCTTTTATAGCCTCAATAGGAATACATTGGGCTGCATAGGCCTATGGCAACAGAGTACAAAGCCAAAGCAAGTATCCACTTCCAAATTTATCTTTGCCTAGAGCTCCATCTGATTTATTTTTAAGTATATTTCACCAGAATGCCCAGAGTTAAAATGTTATTCACAGTGTGGGGCTAGCAGCAGAACACACTGCATCCATTTTTCCAGAAGAAGGGGCCCAGAAATCCATTCTCACGAAAGCAGGAAAATGCAGCCCCCTTATTTGTTTATTCGCAGGCCTCTTCCTTCTAGAAAGGGACTTAAGGTCGCTTACACAATTGGCTGCAAGTTAATCCACGTGTCCTTGGAAATGGGAAATCAATTCTTTTGTAACAGCCCTGCCTTTGATCGAGCAGCATTTGTATGTTTAAGGAGAAAAAGGAGAAAGATTCAGCAGGTATTGATTCCAAAGTCATTATCACCCATGTTCAGTGATAAGAAACCAGCTTTCTGTTTCTACTCAACATTTGTTTGAATTAACTGGAGGGTACAAGGATACAAACACAGTAGTTGCCTCTATAGGGAATTTTAGCCTGGACCTTGAAACTAGGACTTCCAAGAATCCATTTTTCTCTCTGAATGTCCCTGGGACACACATACAGACGCACATAACAAAAGAAATTCTTCTCATCGTGGCTAAGTGGTTTGAGTTACATGCCAAAGAAATTTTATTCTTGTCAGAGGTAAGTCTCTGAATCTACAAAAAAAAGCCTACTCCAAATACCAGTCTCTTTAAATTCTTCATTTTCACATGGTAGTCAATAAATGCTTTTGAATTCCAGCAGACACCTGCTGGAGGTTTCATTCCACACAAAGAGGTGCCTATGATGATATTCTGACATTTTCTTGCTAGGAAATTTGAGTATAAAGGAAGAAGGGAGGATAATTTTTTATAGGCTTCATTCCGACCTACAAGAAAGAACTGGCTATTAATGTAAGTTCTCTAAATGCTTGTTGAACATCAGAATGCGCCAGGCACCATTCTAGCTGCTATTGATCATATCAAGATGTAAAATATATACTGTTCTTAATCTCAAAGAGTTTGCACAGTGGCTTACGTGATCTGGCAACACAACACACACTAGGAAATATCAATAGAGAAGCAAAATCCAAAAACAACTGAGCTCAGAAGAGGGAAGATTTGATTTTGAGTAGAAAAGAACCAAAAAAGACTTCATGGAAGAGAAGGCATTTGAACCAGTCTCTTCTGGGCATGTTTGATGTCAGCATTGCCTAAAAGTCTTGGTTGATATAGCTGTTCTCATTTTTCGAGGTGGTGTACCTCCCCCCTAGCCAAAACTGACTGACCAGGTAAATTATAAGTTACTACCACTGCCTTTTCCTTTGGAAATTCCCTTCACTATCCAATCTTAAAACGAAGGCAGCTGGTAGTGGAGGAAGATAAACTGAAATTTCTCTGCCTGTAATCTTCTTTCATCAATTATGGACTTGCATTTCTCATTTCCTCTTTGCAAGTTTTTAGAGAGAGCACTCCAGACTTGTTCTCTCTACTGTGAGATGTATGAGTACCTTTACTTTTTATTGTATAAAGCAGTGTGTGTGGTGTTTTTTTGTTTCATTTCAGAACTATACAAGTTGAACATAGTCGTGTACTCATAGTAATGTGGTCCCCAGAAGGCAATATAAGTGGTTCAAATATCTTCCTCCATATCTCTCCTTGCTCTTCAACACTCAAATACTTTGTAGAACCCGATTATTCAACAGAAGCCTACACTGCAGACTGGAAACAAAACCCCTCTGTATCAACCACCACGACCAAGCAAGCCACATCATTTCAAACTCACAAACCATTCGTTCTTGGCATTACAGACAGAGAACTAAAAGCTGGGTGAGTTGTGTACATACGGCTTGAGTGTAGCCCAGGAAGGAAAATCCTTCCAACTTTTGCATGTACTAAAGGAGAGTTTTAGTAAACTCTAGTTTTATTTCTCAGTTTGTAACTCACCTTCACTGGGTGCTTGTGATGGGGCAGATGCTATGCTGGAAAGCGGGATACACAAAAATGAATGATGTGAAACCTGCCTTTGAAGACGTCATAGCCTGGCGGCTGCATAAACATGTAAAAGTAATTGTGGTACAAGTTAATAATAGAGATGTGCGGAAATTCCAGTTGGATCACAAAGGAGAAAATACTCAGTTCTGCCAAGGAGGGACAGGAAAGAATTCAGAGAAGCAGTAGTCATTGACTTCCTTGAGCTAAACATATTAGTTTGGTAATAATGGGCATAGAAACCCCTATGTGAAGAGAGAGGCATGAGTAGTGCAGCGTATCCACGGAAGGGTCAATAGTACACGAGGGTGGAGGCAGAGCATGCTATCAAAAACATGAATCTGGAGAGAAGCTGGGACTACACTTTGAAAAGGGTTATTAAGCTTTAGTTTAAAAATGTATTTGTTAGATTGGTGGCCCTCCATCACAAATGTAATTCTGTCTCTTTCTTTCATAATCTGATGAGTATTTATGAGGAGGGCACTGGCCAAATTTAGGAACATAGGTCTCCTGGATTCCACGAAGTCTAAGATGGCCAAAAGCTGCCCGCATTTCAAACTTTAGAAACATATTTGGTGTTTTCTTATGTCAAGAAATATTGAGATATGATACTACTCTAGAGGAGACTGTCTCCCATTCATTTGTACATTCCTTCATGCAACTGATAGTGTTAAGCGATTGCTTTGTGCCAGATGCCTTTCTAACCAATGGAGGTGCAGTCATGCAGAGACAAGAATTGTGTTCTCACAGCATTTCCCTGTCAGGTTGAAGGTTATTGAAAATCAGCCAGTAAACAGTGAGCAAGGTGATTTGAGAGAGTGATAAAGCTTGGAAGAAGACAAAATAGGTAAATGTGTTAGAATGACTGTGAGGAAGGGAAGCAAGTATTCAAATAATTATAATAGCAGTAATGATAGAGTTTAATATGCGAAGATATTCTTCAAAGATAATTACATTTATTAAATCATTTAACACCCCGCCCATTAGAGAAGTAAGTAGCATCTTTGCCCTTCTCTTAGAGAGGAGGAAATAGAAGCTCAGAGAAGCTTTCTAAGGTTCCCCGGCTTATCAGAGGCAGAAATGGGATAGTAGAAACTGTCTTGAGGAGGTGACATTTGGGCTGAGACCAGAAGGAAGAGAAGACGCCACCCATGAAAATCAAATGAAACATCAGCTGCAGATATCTGATAGTGAATATACTTTGCCCATTTGTGGAATAGAAAGGCCAGTGTGGAAAGGCTTCTGGAACTTGCTCCATCATAATATACTAGAGGCCCGATGCACAAAATTTGTGCATGGGCCTTTGCCCCAGCCTCCCACCCACCCCCACCGTGGCCAGGGGCCTCTGCAGCCTCTGCCTCGGCCCCGCCCACTGTGGCTTTGTCCAGAAGGAAGGACATCTGGAAGGACATCCAGTCTAATTAGAATATTATGCTTTTATTATTATAGATTTCATCCAAGCAATTTAGGGACTTTGTATTTCTTTTTGCATAATTTCTGCTGGAAAATATTTTAGTCTTTTTCATGGTGGCTGAGTATTCTGCAGGGCCACAGGTAGGGGAGTAGGATAGGTCTTGGGAGCAGTCCCATTTTCTATTGCAGATGCAGATATTGAATTAGAGCACCAGAGAACTTACACCTATTCAGATTTCAGCAAAACATGATATTCTCAAAGAAGAGCCAGAGTATTTAGGCCAACTTAAGTGGTTTCATTATCATACCTTGAAAGTGATGAATAGCTCTATAACAAGTAAGTTAGTCATTAATATCATGCCTCCAGGCTCTATGCTTGCACTTGGCACAGTCAAAGATTAATAATTCTTTTAATAAAGATGTAGAAATGTGCTTATTAAATTTATGGATAGCACAGAGCTATTGTTAAGTACAAACAGAGGGTGATAGAATCAAAGTTAACAGGAATTAAATAGACTATAAGTCAAGGTCAAATTTATAAGATGCAATCTAATAGTGAAAATTATGAAGTTGTATATTAAGTTTAAATGCATGTATACATATATTCATGATATATGCATGCATGAGTGCATTTTACATATGTGTATGTGTGTGCGTTTGTGTGTGTGTGTGTGTGTGTGTGTGTGTGTGTCTATGTATGCACACCCGGAGAACAGAGAAGTGCCGACATCATAGATGTTCTTTTAAGAGGGTATCAAGTCTGATGCCCCTATGATGTCAGCTTCCTCCCGAGTACTGAACCTATCTAGCTCATTTTAAGAAATTGGTCAACTGAAGAGGAACTGAAAAAAAATAGGGAAAATGAGGGTTCTAGAAAATAGATCATATATGAATAATCTGAAGAAATGAAGAGGAAATACTAGAAAAAAGACGTTAGAGTCTGAGAGCTGTCTCTACAAATATTTGAAAGCTGTTAGGTGGAAACAAGGTACAAAGTTTAAGGCAAAAGGCAGTGGTTAAATCCAATCACCAATTCATTTGTGAATGATGTTCAAATTTGAATTCATTGTCAATATTCAAAAGCTGGGAGTTTTTACTTATGAATTTCAATTCCTGGTCTTTCCCAAGGAATTAAAAAATCTGATAACACTGGACCATGCTTTTTTTTCCACAATAACTTCTGGGGCTGATAGCTCTGTAAGCAGATAAATGCATATTTCAGTTCACTGAAGTCACCACCCTTATTTTAACTCCAATTGACTATCTCATACCTAAGCCACATCATTTACTTAATAAATTATCACCCTAAACTCTATTATCTGTAGGACACAATCAGGGCCAAGGATCAGCAGTTTTAATGAGACATATACCAGCTCAGCACACAGAAAAGTAAAATTATAGATTTGTCCACTAGTGGAACTAGGTGCCCTGAGAGGTAGTAAGTTCCCCGACACTGTCAATACCAAGAGAGACCTGAAAGACAATTTTTAGAGATAATAAGAGTTTGAGTGCCCAATTCCAACATGTGGAGATGGGATGGGGACAGGGGTTCCTCACACCAATAAGCATTGCAAGTCCAGGAAGTCACCTGTGCTTTTGACTGACCAGCTATAGGCTAGAGGTTCCAACAATTCCCTTCTTGGACTCATTTAATTTGCTAGAGCATCTCACAGAAATAATAAAAATATTTTATATATTATACCATCAGTTTATTTTGAAAGAATTTAACTCAGGAAGAGCCAGGTGGTAGATATGCATGGGGCAAGGTATATGGAAAGGTGCACAAAGCTTCCATGGTCTCCAAGGGTGCCATTCTCCCTGGCTCTCACGTGTTCACCGCATGAAAATCCTCTGAACTCATGCTTGTGGTTCTTATGGAGGTTTCATTATATAGGCATGATGATTGACTCATTGGCTTTGGTGATAGAATTCAACTTCCAGCAACTCTCCCTAGCGTTTAGGGGTATGGGATTCAAAGTTCCCACCTGCTTGTTTGATTCTCCTGGCAACCAGCCCTCATCCTTAACTGCTTTCCAAAAGTCATCTCATTAAAGTAACAAAGGACACCTTTATCACTTACTAAATTCCCAGGGTTTTAAGAAGCTCTATGCCAGGAACTGTGGACTGAGAGCTATATATTGTGTGTGTGTGTGTGTGTGTGTGTGTATGTGTTTTCTTTTTTCTTTTATTAAATCACAATATTACAGATAGTATGCAATGAATATCTGGGCTGGGGCTGGCGTAAAGGCCAAATGATCAAGGCAGGCCTTTCCCTTATTCTATTACAGGCATAACTCATTTTAATGTGCTTCCCTTCGCTGTTGCATTTTTTACAAATTGAAGGCAAAAACCCTCCACCAGCAAAAGGATTGTGATTCACTTTATTGCTATACTTGCTTTATTGTGGTGGCCTGTAAAGGAACCCACACTATCTCTAAGGTATGCCTGTAATACATGCTAAGTCAGAAGGATGGGTGAAGGGGAAAGAAGAAAAAAAATGAGGGAGAGGGAGTACCATTAGGTGATGAGGAGAAAAAGAAAATAAACAACAACTTAAGTAAAAGTTACCAAGATTATCCAAGAGATAGTACGAGTATATAAGACTACTCCACATTTCAGAGAGAATCGTAAACTTACCTGAAATTGCAATTAAATGGGGTGTATCCAGGCAGCTGTCCTAATGCATGAGGCAGCCAGTTAGAAAAGTGAAAAACATAAATTTCCTCATTTAAAGAACCACCACGAAATCTGAAGAGTTGGTGTCTTAAGGATCTCAAATCAATTTAGCTGAGGTGTTTCATAAAGAACACTCATCAAATCTTGTGTGGCCCAGAATGGATTAGCCTGATCTGTTTTTATGCATGATAATTACCTAGTGGCTCTGTGTATTACATGTTCTCCTTAATCATACATGCCACCAACAAGCACGCAAATAGATTTAATTTTTCTGTGCATCTTTTATATCCTAGGTCTAGTCCTGAGAGGACTTCGCTGTCCCAGCTCCTTACCATCAAGCCTCACCAAATTGAGTTTGTGCATCTATGATGCTTAGAAGAAAAAACCACAGATCTACTTAGAGACGAGGAGATTATGAAAATCTATGCAAATTCACAGAAGAAGAGGAGGGAAAAGGAAACAAAAGACAGTTCCCAAGAAAGGTCAGTGCATCTCCTTCCTCTTTCTGATGCATATATATTGCTGAAAGCTCTTGGGGTTTAAAAGACATGGCTAGTCAGCTTGCTAACTGCCTCTTCTTTCATTTCTTTAAGATAATCATGTAACAGAGAGAGAGAGATACACTGAAATGTTGATCTTTCTGACATTTTTCCAAACTAGAGCTAGGTTTTTAACATTCTGGTCACATCCCTCTCTATAAAGCATTATCAAGGGAACTTGTTAAAAGTACATAAATTCCTGGGTCCTTCCTTAGACTTACAAACGCAGAATCTCAGGGGAGTGTGGCCTGAGAATGTATAATTTTAAGTTTCATAGGTGATGGTGATTGCACATAGACATGTCACCACTGCAGATATAGAGCCACACTTGGTTTACACTGTGTCCCAAGCTTTTGTTACTAGCATTGGGTTGATCAAAAGTGGCAATGTGGAGTGGAGATGAAGGACTTGTATATTTGTGGGTTTATAGCTGCTGAGGGCTCTGGAGAGAGTTCTCAGCTTTTGGTATCCTTGGTAAATAAATTGATTGCAATTCCATGAGAGAGGGAGGAAGAAGTCATTTCTACCTTAGTGGCATACCTTTGTACATACATGCTTTGACTGATTGCCAATTGTACTTCTACTTGTTCTAAAGCTAGCGCTAAAGCCACCCAAAGGGTGACCTGGGAAAAGCTTACGGCAGCTCTCGTCATGCTATTCAGGGGAGAAGAGAAATGTTGTTGTTTGTTTCTAGGCAAGGAATGGAGTACCATTCAGCAGTACTGAAAATAAGAAATAATTATGACACAGGTGGTAAAGCATGATGGATGGTTTGGAGAAGGCCAGTTGGCATTTTTTATTTACCCTTTTCTATAACAAAACAACACCAAGTCACTCATTCAATCGGGGAAATCAAAAAGCAGTACATTCAAAACAAATGAGAGGAAACTTCACAACCTGAATGAATTCCATACACTGGGGCTGCAGATTGCCAAGGAAGATTACCGAAGCAATTAAACATTTGTGTGCAAATAATTATAGCATTGTGCAGCCTAAATAGGTAGAAGAATAAATCATGTACTTTTGGCTAAAGTTATTTATTTTCTTTGAATGATATCTATATTCCCACTAGGAAAAAACAACAACAACCACCACTCTGATCTTCAACTGGATACAAAAAGGTCTATTTCTCCCTTAAACAGATGATGTAATGCTCTTGGCCAGACTCATTAAATCTATGAGAAGTCTGGGACTGTCTGGGGGTCTCCAAGACCAGACAGACCACTCTCAAGTTTGGAGATTGGTTGCAAAGGATTCTTGGGGCTCAGCACTTTGTTTTACTAACAGCTAAGACTCAGTGCAGTAGAGTAGTAGCAAGGACACACAGCCACATCAGTAGGGAAAGGCACAGGCTGAGTATGGAGGAATCAACGTACAGGTTTCCCTATTCCCTCTTCCTCCCATGAAAGGTTGTCAGGGAACATTCTTCTCCAGCATTGCATATGCTGCAATGTGTTTGATGTTTCTGCCCAGGGAAGCCCATTAAGGATAAACACCCAAGGTTTTTATGGGGAGTTGGTCATATAAGCACCATCTGTTTACCATGTACCCAAATCCCAGATCCCGGATATAAGCAAGTGTTCATCATAAACCATGTTGTTTCTACAAACAGCCTGGCACAGTGACATGCTTATCAGTAGCTGTTGATGGGGGAAAACTCCAAGAGCCATGTTCTCGGATCTACCCGAGGGCCAACCTTACAAGCAAGCCTTTCGAAGGACAGTGTTCTCAGGCCTTCTGCATTGACTCTTTTCTTCACAGGGGCAGGTGGCAAAGAAAGCAGTGGTGACCTTGGGCTTAAAAGGACTTTCAGATCTAAAATCAGCCACTGCCAATTGCTACAGACTTCATGCCATGGCAAAACAAATTACTGGGCAACCCAAGAGAACAAATGACTTCATTGTTTTAAGACATGGATAAACCATTTCCATAAAGCTTTATTTTTTTTACCTTGCTCTTTACCAATTGGCCTAGTCACTCCCAGCTCCCCACCATAAAGCATTTGTAGTGAATCCAACTAAAAAAAAATGGAGCAGCCCTAACCGGTTTGGCTCAATGGATAGAGCATCGGCCTGCGGACTCAAGGGTCCCAGGTTCAATTCTGGTCAAGGGCATATACCTTGGTTGTGGGCACATACCCACTGGGGAGTGTGCAGGAGGTAGCTGATCAATGTTTCTCTCTCATCGATGTTTCTAACTCTCTATCCCTCTCCCTTCCTCTCTGTAAAAAATCAATAAAATATATTTTTTTTAAATGGAGCAATTTAGAAACTCCAGAAACCTGGGGCTAATATTTGTCCACCTATTTATTGCTTCCTTACGTTAAAATGAATATGCCTTCTCAGAAAACTGACCTTTAAAATTGCTTGCTATACTACCATGAGCACAGACATACAAATGCTTCATGAATTTCCACTTTCTAAAAATACCTCCAGTCTCCCAGTCTTAGTATCAAAGTAGAGCACTCTACTTAAAAGCTAGAGAATGAAAGCAGGGGTGTTGGAGATGGAGGTAATAATGCACTCAGCTCTAAATATAATTTAAAAAGTAGCTTTGCATATGAGGGACAAGGGCTCACTAAATACATTAAAAATAATTACCTCTCAATATAAACAATTACCTATAGACATAAATATATTTATCTGAGTAAAATCTGGCGCATAATTTGTAGTGCCTTAGTAGCTTCCATTATGTCCTAAATATAGTGATAGCTCAGTGGGAACTGATTTATTTGAAATCAATTCATGATTTAAATTTTTTTTCCTGTCCAATGCTGATTCAGGATCTGATGTCTAAAGCCTGGACTATTTAAAAAGCCACCTTTGTAATTTTACTACCTGTAATATCTACACCTTTGATATATATCATTGCCAAATGAATCTTCCCAAACATTTTGCTAATGTTATTCCTTGCCCTCAAATCTTTGATAGATTTCTTTCACCTTGAAAACAAACCTCTGGAACCACCACCATCACTCCCTGATTTGGTCCAAATTTAGCTCTCTAACTGAAGAGCTGGTCAGTTGTATTGCTTATGACAACTATGTTGGAATTCTAGATAAAATGTGTTTTGCTTTGCTTCCAAGAAAGAGAAAAATAACTAGACTACCCTCCTTTCTACCCATTAAAATCTTACACATCCTAGATGCATAGATTGTTTTTGTCTTCCATACTGGATGCTGTGTTCACCCTCGTTGATGGTTAATTTTATGTGCCAACTGGCCTAGGTTAAAAGATGCCCAGATAGCTGCTAAGATATTATTTCTGGGTGTGTCTCTAAAGGGTGTTTCTGGAAGAGATAAGTATGTCATTCAGTAGACTGAGTGAAGAGATCCACCGTCATCACTGTGGGTGGGCATCATCCAGTCTAATTTTTGCCAAATGAATCTTCCCAAACATTCTGCTAATGTTATCCCTTGCTCCCAAATCTCTGCTAGACCAAAAAGGCAAAGTAAGGGCAAATTCTCTTTCTTTCTTCTTGATCTGGAAACCTATTCTTGTTCTTGTACATCAGAGCTTCTAGTTCCAGGGCCTTTGACCTCTGGGACTTAGACCAGCAGTCCCCTGGCTCTCAGGCCCTTGGACTTGGACTGAACTATACCAACAGCTTTCCTGGCTCTCCAGTTTTCAAATAATTGAAAGATGGTGGGAGTTCTGGCCTCCATAACACCATGAACCAATTCCTATAGTAAATCTCTTTACATACATATCTATTATAAGTTATATAAGTATTTATTACATATTATATATGTGTGTATAGCCCATTGGTTCTGTTTTTCTGAAGAGTTCTAATATACCATCAAGGTCTTCCTTATTGCCTTGATGAAGGGGGGTGTTTGTAGGTTCTTTTAGGGAATTTTGTCAGGTGTTTGTTTTTCTATCTTCAGGTAATCCATTCTAATATTCCTACCTCCCTATGTTTTCTGATGCCTTCTGCAGACTTTGGCAAGGCTGTTGCAGTGCCTCTACCTTATCTATTGTTTGAGCCACCACCCCAATAGCACATTAGGATGGGGTCCAAGTGTCTGTGTTGTGACACTAAATGCTGAGTCAGGAAGAATGCTCCCATGTAATAGCACCCCTCTTCACCCTCACGATCCACCCCCATACCTCTCCCTCTGCTTTCTTCTTGGATACATCATCCAGGCCCTTTCAGTTATTTTGAGGAGCAAGCTATTTCTGCTCCAATAGGGAGTATAATTTCCTGTTCAGGTTTTGCGGAAACCTGTCTATAATTATCTGAAGGCCTTGAGGAACTGTAGAGTAGAATAAGCATCATCTTGAAAGTAGGTGCTCAGGTGTGGTCTTTGCAAGCCCTTCAGGCAAAGTAAAGCTATTTTGTTTTGTTTTTCTCTGCAAGGGGATAATGGCTGCTTCTGCCAGCCCCTTGTATTCAGAGCAATCTGGGATTCAAGAATCTCCCCTTGTCACTCAAATGTTCTCAATTCAGATCTCAGGTACTATGCCCTGCTATAAGAGCCCTAATTTTAACATAAGAGGCTTGTAATATATGTTTAGTCTCCTTTCCAGTGAAATCTTGGGCATGGATTTCAGCTTAATCTGCCCTCCTGCTGTAGGAGATAAGGATCTCTTTAAACACCACTGGGATGCCTTCTGGTTTATACAGCCGGTCATTTTCTTTACTTAAGATTTCCAAAGCAACTGCTTTGGAATAAGGTCAGTGCTCTCCACAGTCCTTATACTGATTGGTGTCCTCTCATTGCTTACATACCTGAATTACTAGATAAACTAGTACTTCACCTTCCACTGGTGTGGGACCCCAATGCATTACAGGTGAGAGTCTTACTAATTTGTTGCTACAGGAAACCAGGAGTTAGTGTACTCAAATACTAGCACTATTGGTATCTTTGTTCCATTTGAATAGTGAGGCATCCCTTTCCAGAATCCCAGAATTAAAAGGAATTTGCAAGATTTTGAAGAATACAAGACATGTATTGCATTATCTTGAATCATTGAGTATACTATTTCTGGCAAATGTCAAAAATGTCAGTATCCGTGTGTGTGTGTGTGTGTGTGTGTGTGTGTGTGTGTGTGTGTGTGTGTTTATGTTTATGTTTGTAGGTGTGTCAGTAGTAGTAGCAGTAGCAGTAGCAGTAGTAGTAGTAGTAGTAGATGCTTTAATTAAATCAGAATGGTCTTAGGCTTTCTTGTTTGCTCTCCACTTTGAATTTTCTGGAGAAAAGCTAAGTCATTGATCTTTAATGAAAATTAATTTTTAAAGTAAATATGAATAAAAGACACATTATTCTTCATTTTTGAGACTATAAATCTAACTCCTTGTTTAATCTTAAGTCTATAAATCGATGGTATGGTTCCAGATACCTTTGCCTAGTCAAACGAGACAAGATCCTTCTTTAGTCAATCATCAGAAAAATGTGACTTATGGTTACAGGATATAAAATAAAAATAAATTTATCTAAAATGTTATTGAAATCTATACCAACTTTTTCTTTATTGATCAAACACAATATAAATGTTGCTTGGGGTTATTTCTCTAAATATCTCTGTTAGCAATCTCCCTTTCTTTCATGGTTTCTAAACCAAAGACTAAATCCCTTATTTCAGTTCTATTTTTCAAGCCAGGGCAGAATTTTGAAAGATGGAACTCATAAATTCCTGTTTTTATCAGGGCAGCCTGATTTTACTTGCAATTTGAAATGCCATTGTCCAATCCAGGATTTCTAGCAATAAAGACTATTTCTTCAATAGTCTTAAGAAATAGGGATATGGTTGGCAACATAGAGAAACCTCCATTAGTATATTCCTCATAATAATGACCAAGACCTCTTCCATAGAAAATTCCCTGATCTTAAGTAATTCTGGCTATTGCGATAGCATAGTTGTGTAAGTCTCTGAGAGTATTTTAGTCTTCTGTGACATTTTTAAAGATGTAAATTTAACTTTGCCATTTTCTCTTTTTTATTCTTCCCCAATATCCCTTTCAGAGAGTGAACAAGGTCCTGATTCATGCTATGTTCTGTTGATTATATTTCCCCCCTGAGGATTAAGTGCTAGTAGAACAGAACTGAAGTATTGCTGACAGGTGCCACTCTAGACATTATAGTTAGAGGGCACATGTTGCAGTGATAAATTTAAGCTAGTAAAATAAAAATTAGGCTGCTGTTCATCATTCGGCACCTTCTGGAAAATTGTAAGCTGAAGTTTTTTCTCTTACAAGCAGGCTGCTATCGCAAAGGCATCCATGCATTTGTTGGTGAGTGCAAGGAGACTAGAAACTGTTTAGGCTGGCCAAGCCAAATGCATTTTTTTTCTTTATTGAAGCCTAACATTGTATATAATAAAAAGCAGAGACCTTAAGTCTACAATCTGATCAGTGTTGAAAAATGTATGCATCCTTGTTATCAGCACCTAAATCAAGATACAATAAATTTCCATCAAACCAGAAAGTTCTCTCATGCCATTTTCTAGTCATCTTCTACCCGGACCACTTCCATGACAACCACTGTTCTGTTTTGCCTGTTTTTCAATTTTATTTATTTACAAAATCTTTGAGTGTGCACTCTTTTGTGTCTGGCTTTTTTTTTTTGCTCAGCACTGGATTCCTAGATGTGTGCATGTTGTTGCAAGAACCATTAGCTTATTCCTGTTTATTGCTAAGTTGTAACAAATTATATGAGTGCATCACAATTTGTTTATTCATTGTCCCTTTGATGGGCACTTGGGTGGTTTGCAACTTTTAGTTTTTTTCCTAAAAAAGGTTTTATAGGACATTCTTGTAGATGCCTTTTTGTGAATGAGTTTAGGAGTGGAATGGCTGGGTCATAGGTTAGTCATGTTTATTTGTACAAGAAACTACCAGATTTAAAGACACACACACACACACAAACACAAGTTATGTATTTGATCTATACTCTCACTAACAACATATGAGAGTTTTAGTCATTACCAGTGTTTGGCATTGACTGTCATTTTAATTTCAGCCATTCTAGGAAGCATGTAAGAGCATCTCATTGTTGTGTGTGGTTTTTTTGTTTGTTTGTTTGTTTGTTTGTTTGTTTGTTTTGTGTGTGTGTGTGTGTGTGCAAAAAGCTTTATTGTTTCATTTGGTCCAATGCATGGGAAAGGGCTTCAGGGTGGTTAAAATAATGGCTAGTAGTTTCAGGAAGAGTCTCAGGGAAAAGCCAGACACCAGGGGATGCAGAGAGGCCTCTCAAAGGCCTCTGGGCTCCAAAGGCTCCTAGTAGTGCTTGAGGGTGAGCCTGTAGAGGAGATACTCGCCCAGCCCAGCCTGGGAGCCTGCCAGCCTGCAGATTTTAGTCAGGTGGTCGCCCATCTTCTTGATGAGTTTCACCTCCTCACCCCAGAAGTGGTTCTCCTGGAAGTCACGGAGCTGAGGGTCTGCGCGGATAGAACCCAGGGCCTGCAGCTCCAAAAGGGCCTGGTTCAGGTTCCTCTCCAAGGCCAGGGTGGCTTCCATGGCATCATGAGTTTTACCCAATCATTTCGGGAGGCTTCTGCATGTCCTGGAGAGAATGCAGCCACTGCAATGGTTTGGCAACTTTGCCCTCATGCTTCTTCTCCACAACTGGTGGCAGAGGTGGCCCAGGCCCTCGAGAGCCACATTGTCAATGTCAAAATAGAAGCCCAGAGAGAGGCAGGTGTGGGAGGCCTGCAGGTGCAGGTTGGCCAGGCGGTCGACCACAGCCTCCACCTCAGTGGACTAATTCTGACAAATTTGGGAGCTCATAGTTGTTCGGCAATAAGGAGTTAAGGTAGAAAAAAAACCCAGTTTGTTGCCTGGTCTCAGAGGTGGTTCTGAGGGTGGTGACTGGATAAGACTCAGGAGAGTGGCCGGAGGCTGGAAGAAGGGGCGTCCCTGGGTCTGTTCCCTGTTGAAGCAAGAGACAGATCTGGGACCGCCAAGGGCACTGCCTCATTGGTTTTAATTAGCATTTTCCTGGTGGCTAGTGATTTAGGCTCTTTAGGCCATATTTTTAATATGCTTATTGCCATTAGTATATCTTGCTTTTAAGTGTTTGTTAAAATATTTTTTCAATTTTTAGAAGTTGAGTTGTTCATATTCTCATTAATGAAGAGCAATGCTCTTTATCTATTGGATACAGTAGGTAAATATACTGGGAATATTTATTTTCGGACTGTGGCTTTCTTTTCATTTTATCAATGTTTTCTTTTGATGAACCTAAGTTTATAAGAAATACCTAAATGCAGTTTCTGATTTGCCATACTTTTCAATTGCTGAAAATTTGAATAAAATATTTTTTCAAAATATGCCAGTTTTAAATGTACGAAAGCTGTGTGCAATAAGTTAAACTCTGTTTGATGATTTTTAATGTGTTATAAAAGACTCCTTAGTAGCTACCGTACTTATAGACTTTGAGAATGAGTGTGGAAGAAGCATAGAAAATACACACGTGCAGCCTTTGTGGGTTTCTGGGATACTCCATAATGAAAACAAGGGATGGTTATGTTTCTCATGGTGCAGTGAAACTTGGGAGGTCAGTTTGGCCTGCAGCCAAAGTGTGATAATGAGTTGACCTTTTCCCAGGAGGCAACCAGGAAGCATACACTCTGTGCCTGATAACATTGGGTGCTTGCTTTCAGTATCGTGGCTGAGAAAGACAGGCAGAGTTAAATTTCTCATGAAGCGATGAAGCGTAAGTATCAGAGTCCTTGATTGGCATGGACCTTTCCCAAGGACCCTGTGAAGAGACTGGTCATGTGTTTACATGATTTTATAGTTCTTTTATAAACTTTGCAAAAATAAGGCATTTGAACCACAAGGTTAAGACCACTGTCTTTCTCCACTCTGATTTTCCTCTCTCACTCACCCTTTCTTCTCATCAATTGGTCTTGGAATACCCATGAGCCTTTGGGGGACCTAGTGAAGCTAGGAACATTGAGATGAAGGTACATTAAGTTTTGGATTGGTGGGATACATCTATGGGGCTTGCAGTCACCTGTGTTTAGTTTTATCTCTCCTGCTCATCCTACTGCAGGAATGGCTTCTAGGAATAGTCCTACCATCCCTATACCAATGCCACTGGTGCTGGGACACAACAGTGCATGAGCAGAGCTTATATGGAAATATGATGTTATTGTTTGATGTTGGGTCCTAGAAGCACATACATAGTGAAGAAAAACATGATTTGAAATATACAGACCAGAAACTAGTCTGTGAAACATTCTTCTAATCTTTAGGCATGTTGAAGTGTTATGTGATGGATTTGTCTTTTTATTACAAATCAAAAGTTTATACTTATGAAATATATACTCAACAATACTGATAATATACAATATACGCACACCATACTTATGTTTAATGGAATCACATAAAACATAATAAAATTTTTGTATCTGTAAGGCACAAAACTTCACAAACACTGTAAAAGCTACATGTGTTTGTGTATATTCACAAGCTTTATGCATCCCAACATATGAGATGCATAAAGTATATCTGAAACATCTTGTCCTAAGAGAGTCTTAGTGATTTGGGTAGCAAGGGAGCACTACTAGAACAAAAGGAAAAGGTGTGAAAAGACAAATGTGCTACTACAGAACGTCCAACTACATTCCTTAGTAAATGTATGTAGCTACAGGAATATTAGATTATTCAATTATATGACTCAATACCATGCAATGACCATTTGAAATTCATTTGCATTGCTTTTTTGTGCACCTTATATTCAGATTATTTTTTTCTGAATAATTTAATGAATGAATAAGCTGTTAACTATTTGGTAATCCAGTTAGTGAACAAAAGTGAATCACATAAATGCATTGGAAAAGATTTCTATTTTTTGCCATTTGAAACAAATTGCTGACCTAGATGAAGATGATAAAATTTATAATACATCACGACAACAAAAATGTCATTGCCAAACTGGTTAGAGTATAATTGCTTCAATGATTATATAATTTTAGTCACTCCTAAGAACATTTGAAATGACCTAAAATCTTATAGGTCATGTATAAAAGAAGCTTGATAATAATTCTAAAACCGGTCATGAGGTTTGAAACCTTTTTCAGTTTATCAGTAATAGTTTTGATATGCCATGATAGAAGGAAGACTAAATTGTCTTTCTATTCTTCCTAGAGAAATTATATAATAAAACCATCACATATGAGAGGTAGTAATAAAAGAAAATGTAGCCAAAGTAGAGAAGAATTACCATTCATGCAGCAGACAGTTAATTAATGAAAATATTAATGGCTTCTAGCAATACTCCTAAATGTCAACTTTTAAAAACTTGGCTCATGTTTTTCTGGTATTTTTTTTCTGAATAATCATATTTATATCACATGGTGTTGAAAATGTGTATTCTTTTCAGGAGAAAGCCCCAATTTGCTTATTTTCACTCCTTAGAATTTAATATAGGATGTGACAGTGTATTAACCTTCAACAGACACAGTGGAAAAATCTTCACAACAAAGAGAGGCAGAGTGTCAGTCATGTGGGCTGGATGCCCAGCAGATTCATATGCAGCTGATCATGGACACACTCAATCCTGGATCAAGTTCAAAGCTCCCAACAAACACTCCATGTTTGTGCCTTATGTGTCATCTAATTTTTTTTTAATTTCTATAGGTTCATTTTCATCATCTTTTTAGGCTTTTCTTATAAAATCTTTTAATATTCTCACTACTTTTACCATTATCAGACATAATGGTGTTAATAAGATTCAAGTTAACAATGAATTGACAAAGACTAAAAATTATTGTATGATATCCAGTGCATCTGTTAGTCTCAGGCAAAGAGAACCCCCTTGAAGCAAAACTTTGACCACATTTTAATGAGTATTATAAATTAACTAGAGGCCTGGTCCACTGGTGGGTTCCCTTGGCCTAGCCTGCAGGGATCTGGCCGAAACTGGCAGTCCAACATCGCTGAGGGGTCCCCGAGTATGAGAGGGCACTCTGCAAAGTTGCTGTCGCTTGGCAGCTCCTGTGTTGAGCATCTTCCCCCTGGTGGTCAGTGTGCATCATGGCTACCGGCCAGTTGGCTGATCAGCCAGTCAGCCGGTCACTTAGGCATATAGGATGTTATTGTTTAAGATAAAGTCCTCCTTTATTTAGAGTATGTAAAAAATGAAGCTTCTATGCATAAAATACACTTGACAAGCACATATAAATAACCAGGGCAGTATCTGTTTTAGGTTATCTCAGCCTCTGTTTACCTCCAATATTGACTACATGAAATTTTTTTCCTGTGATAAATACATTCTGAAGATCTCTAGGAAGATGTGAAGGAAATTACTTTGGATAAACAGGGACCAATATAATTAGATGTAACAGAAGCACCATTAGGTTTTACAATATAAACCATGCATGTGACCCTCCCTTATTTCTCCTCTTACTGTCCCTTCTCTAAAAACAGGATTCTCAGATTCCACCAGCAGATATATTTTTCTTCAATTCAATAGGCTCTTTCTAACAGTATTGTGGAGAGTTAACCATTTAGTTGACTTTTACTCTTTTAGGGCTTTGTGTAAACAAATCTAGAGACAGCACCTCTCAAAATTCCTGAGATTGACAACCCTGTTTAGATAGTAGGTAGCTGTGGGGAGGGTGGGCAGTAGGAAGGAGGGAGATGTCATTTTCAAGATTGGGTCATGAGTGGATTAGATTTCAGAGTAATGAATGTTAAAGGATACAGAGACAGGAAATGTCTAAAAGGGAAGAAAAAGAATTGAGAGAGAATCAAAGGCAAACTTCACTTATTTCACCTCCAATATCACCAAAGAAATACAGGGGTGGAAAAAATAGGTTTACTGTTGTTCATATGGAAAAATAATACAATAATTAATAAATAATATTATAATAATGAACTCTGTGTTTTGAGTACTCATGACTTTAACCCTACTTTTGCCCACCCCTGTACATGTTCCCAAATCACCTTGTTGCTCTATGACATCATCCAAACTTCATCTGAACTATCACCTGCTCAGAGAATCCCTCCATGTCAACTCTCATTGAAGTTGCTCTTCTTTAGGTATCCTCTGTTTTTTAGTATAACTTACTTAGATATGTTCTCCCTCTGCAATAATCTTTTTAAAATTGTGTTTGTTGTCTGTTTCTCCCATTAAAATATAAACTATATAAAGACCAGTCTTTTTCTATCACTGTCATGATACTAAATTCTATAATAGTGCACAGAGCTTATAGATTGATTGGAAGTGTTTTAAGTTCTCATAAATTCTTAGAGTCTCACAACTTGGCTTCTGTCTACTTCTCTGCAGTCCTCTTAACTAGCCCTTTAGCCCTTTGCTTTTCCATCTGCCTAGGACACTCTTCTACAGGACTTCACTTTTTTATCCTGCCAATCTTACTATGAAGGGAACTTCCTCAGGCAGATGTTCCCTGGTCACATAATCTCACATATATTGTTCCTGCTTCACTTCCAATTATACTCTAACCCATAGTCCCATTTAATATCCTTTATAGCACTTACCATGACCAAATACATTTAATAACCTCTTTGTATACAGGGTTCTTTATTTTTATTCTCCACAAAACCAGAAACTCATTGAAGGTAGGAAATGTGTTCTTCACTATGATCATTCTCAGTGTCCAGAATAATGCTTGGCATGTGGTGGGTGATCAACAAAAATGTTCTTGAATGAATGAATAGTAATAGAATCACTACAAGTGTCAGGTAACATCCAAATCTGAGCAGAGATGACAGTAGCTTTCCTGCCTCTCTCTAACACTCAGATATTTTCCTGTTATCTAGCAAATATATCCTTAATCATATGAGTCAATATTTTTCTATTAGATGAATAATCCAACATTTATCATTGAAAAGGTATCATTTGAATTACCTCTCAACATTAAGGTTTAGACTTTTTTGGTCTCTGTTTCCCGGAAGGGGTGAAACAGAAAAGTTCTGATTATAATAAGTATCAACTACTAGCCACCAGGCTTTAAGTTTGTGGAACACTAGTTTTTCTCACACTTCTTACCCTCTTCTTCAACATTCAGTGAAATTCTCTCCAGTGATATTCTTCAGTGACACACATAGCCCTTCTACCCACATTTTGCTTTAAAGTGGTGACTTAAAGAAAACAACAACAGAATTTGTTAGCCAGACAAGGACACCTCAGTACTTTATTTATTTTTCATTGAAGACTGAGCCCCTTCTTCTACACAATAAAAAGGGCAAGAATTAGATAGAGATAATGAAACAAGGACAAGGTGACCTAGCAGAGAGTTATGCACTGTGATTCTAGATTTAACAATTCTCCAGACAGGAGACTAGAATACGTTTTAAGACCCAGGAGAGAAGTCTCTAAAGATTTTAATTGTTTTTAACTAACTCCCACTTCAGTCTCTGCACTTGATTACAGTTGCCTGTGACTATTTTGACAAAGACTGAGAGGATGGTTTTGGTATTGTGCATCTGCTGGCTTAAGATAAAAGAATGCACACTTCATTGTGTACTAATGTTCTAATTCTATTGATTCAGAGGAAAGGAACAATTGTAATACAAAAGGGCTGTTTTTAAGGGGCCATAATGTCTTACTAAAAGAACTGCAAAAATCTAGCCTGCTAATACAAAGAGCTCACTCTAAGCTAAAGCAAGAAGTACCATCTCCTCACTTTCTGACAGTTGGAAAACAAATGACAATTTATGCTCATGGCCAAATGGTTTCAGAAATGGTCCTTTGCTAGAGGCGGATACTTCAGTTCTCTTAGAACAAAGTCCATCAAAGACAATTTCAGTAAGCATCCATGCTGTAAGCACCTTTCCTCTCATAACAACTAAATCTGGAGCTTTCCCATGAGCTGTAAAGGTTTATTGAGTAAATAATGCCCCCTTTACCGTTGTTTTAACTACATATTCACTTGACAAATAGCGGAGGCATGAAGAGGTTGAATAACAATACTTTGTTAAGAGACTTCAAAGACATGATCCTTCCAAAGAAAAATGCATTGACGCAAATAACCCCATAATATGTTAAGTGCTTGTCATAAATATTTAAAGGTATAAGGATATTTTAAAAACAAAAATTTTAAGTTAAGTAAAAATAATTTAGATGTTTATAGAATGGGTGAGGATGGATGGCTTGCACATGTCACATTATTTTTTTTCATATAAATTGGCCTTATTAAACGATACGATTTTTAAAACATATGTTCCCTATGCAGTTAAAGCTAGACTAGACAAAAAATATTTTTATCTCAATTAAAATTAAGAATGGGGTGACTAACAAATTCAGATGGTGCTAAAACATTGATGTAACCGTATCATCCCTGAAAACTTACATTTGGAATTGTGGTGTTTGCTGATGTAACGGTGCCATCTTTATGGCTACCACTAATTTTCTGGGGCTATATGGGTGGGGAGTTCAGCTCTCGGCATCTGCTATACACTGCACAGCTCTGAGAATGATACAATTACATCTGGTTCCTCAAATCCCAGTTTATACCTAAGTGGCTTTGTTGTGCACAGTCTGAAAAAATAATAGCATATGAATTCATAGGCACAGTTGGAAAACATTGGAATAAAGTAGAGAGCATATGCACAAACACAGGAAACAATTAGGGCCACCCTGCTCTGCTCGAGGGTCCCATGCATGAGGAAGACCTGAATGCATTTATTAGCGGCACCCTGTCTCCAGGGATACTTTGCAAGTCAGATTTCTCTCCACTCGCTTCTAAACCATGATTGTGTTCCTAGTAATTTTGGGCAACTAGTGAACTATAACAATTTCATAATCAGTGTTTTATATGTGCAATATTTCTAACTCCAGAACTGATAACAAGAAGTATGCCTGACCGCGGAATGTTGGTTTAAGAATTCTAATAATGATCATGATTTATGAATGCACTGTGTGCACCTGTTAGAGGGAGCATTCTGCATGCCTCAGTGGGAATCTCCATGATTTGTTGCATGTGAGCCGAGGAGAAAACAGGCATGTGAATTACTGCTATTTTATATGCTATCCTTATAAGGTGTCGGGGGGTGGGGTGGGGGGTATGGTTTTGCTGCCCGAGCTGAATTTACGCTTTCCATATAACTTAATTAGTGACCAAAGCAAACACTTCTGATGTGATTTAGTTAGGAGTAAAACCAAGGCTTGCAGTACAACAGTCTTGACAAATTTATGCGAAGGCTTATTTTTACAGTGCAATCCCTGGAGTAGACATACCAGCTTTATTTATACATCTCCCAACTGCATGCACAGCAGTCAAGGGTTGTGACCCAGGGCTATGGCAAGACTAATTACATTCCTACGTTCATTTAAGTTTCTCCTCTCTCTCTCTCTCTCTCTCTCTCTCTCTCTCTCTCTCTCTCTCTCTCTCTCTCCTATAGTAGAAAATATATAAATAAATATGCACACACCATATTGATTACTTATAAGTAACTTCATTAGGTGATGAGGAGATGAGGTTGTGGCATTTTCCAACATTTGAATACAGGAGGAGGGGGAAGGGGGAAATGTACTCTCTCTATGTTTCCACAAAGGAGTCTATAACATTCCATAGGAGGAAAGTAGAAATAGAGTGAAGAAAATTCAATATTTGAAGATATAATGAATATTTTTTAAAAAAATGATTAAAACAGATCAATTAAGTAGTGCTACGAATGTCAGGAAAGATAAAAAGAAAATCATGTCTAGGTAAATTAGACACTGCTGAACCCAAAGACAAAAAGGAAAGGAAATTGACGTGGCCAAAGGAAAAGAGGCTCAGTTGAAGAAGGAACAGTTGATTCAGTTTTTCAAGAAAAATGACTGAACATCTCATGATGATGGGAAAATGACATCTCTAAAGTACTTAAAGAAAATAATAACTTTTTATATGTATAAAAATTAAGAAAATACAGTATTAGATTTCAAGAGTTGTTAAAAAGCTATAGTTCAAACCTTGGCAATGGCATTAAGATAACAGACCAATGGAACCTCAATACAGAGTACAGAAGCAGATCACATCCCCACAATTTTGATTTAGGACAAAGGGGATGATAATAAGCATTGGGAAAGAATGGCCTTTTAAATAAATTGAGATGGGTCAACAGGATACCAGTATAGGAAAAGAAATATTTATTGACATTCCTTGCACAATGCACAAAAAATCAATGCCAACTAGATTATCCTATCTAATAAAAGAGTAATATGCAAATTAACCATCACTCTGCGACAAAGATGGTGGCACCCATAGCAGCTGGGGCAGGAAGCTGGCGGCGTCACCCCGGCAATATGAGCCCAGCAGGCATTGCCTTGGCAACCCGGAGCAGGCAAGCGCCCAGCAGGACCTGCTGGCGGGTTGCCCCAGCGATCTGCAAGCAGGCAAGCGCTGCCCACAGGCAGTGCCCAGCAGGGCCTGCTGGTGAGTAGCCACAGTGATCCGTGAGCAGGCAAGTGTGGCCCACAGGCAGCACCCAGCAGGGCCTGCTGGCGGGTCGCCATGGTTTGAAGCAGACAGGCCCCACAGAGAGCAGAGAACCACAGGGAACGGGCCTATGCTATCAGTAGGACATCCCCTGAGGGCTCCCGGATTGGAGAGGGTGCAGGTCGGACTGAGGGACTCCCCCTCCCTGTCATGTGCACGAATTTCATGCACCGGGCCTCTAGTAAAACAATAAAGCTTAGAGGAGGTAAAATATGTTAATATTTCCAATACTTGTTCTAGGAAAATATTTTTGAATATATAACAAAAAGCAGTAGTTATAGAAGCATTAATAATAAATTGGATATAATAAAATGAAAAATTTTCTATTCATTCAAGGATACCATTAAGAGAGTGAAAAATAAAAACAAGCTATAAAGTACTTTGTAATACAAATATCCCAAAAGAGCTTATAAACAAACATATAAAGAAATCTTACTGGTCAATCAGAAACCAAATAGAAAAAGAAAAATTACTTGAACAAGAATTTCACAAAAATGTGTATAATTCTCTCTCTGTTTGTCTCTCTCTCCCCCCCTTCTTTCTCCTCTCTCATCTATCTCTCTCTCTCTGCTCTCTCTCTGTGTTACACACACACACACACACCTAAGTGACATTCATCAACAAAAAAGGCAAATCTATACTAATAAAAGGGTAATATGCTAATTAGACTGGATAGACCAGACGTCCTTCCAGACAAAGCTGCAGCAGCTGCATGGGCCGAGAAGGGCCGGCAGCCACGGCAGCTGGCAGGGGTAGCAGCAGTGGGGGTGATGGGGGCGGCACCTTCCCTTGATCGGCCCAGTCGCCTCCTGCAGAGGGAGGCCAGACTGTGGCTTAGACCTGCTCCCCCATAAGCCATCAGTAGGACATCCCATGAGGGCTCCCGGACTGTGAGAGGGTGCAGACTGGGATGAGGGACCTCCCCTGTGCACGAATTTTCATGCAGCAGGCCTCTAGTACAATTATAAAGAATTATGTACTACATAACAAACAAATTAGCTAAAATTGTAAAAAACTGTTAATATTTCATGCCAAGATTTTGTGAGGATAGGGAACTCCCACCTAGAACTCACACACACTGCGATGTTGATGAAGGTATTCATTAGTAATGTCTCTTTGAAATGCTGTCTGGGCATATTTACACAATCTAACTGTATCCATATCCTTTGTCTGGATTAGACTCCCCTAAAGGCTTAGTTTCAGACAACAATTTTGCAAGAAGCTTGTTTGGTAGGAAATAACTGGAAACATGGAGAAGGGAGACAGTGGAGGGAAGGAAACCAAGAAGAGTGTATGCATTATCAAGCAAATAGTGTGGGCACCTGGAGCTTACTCTCACTAGGGAACTCTGGAAGCAGTGTACAAGATGAATCTGGCTGAGAGTCCATTCTTGTTTAATAGTTACTACCACAGGTGTTAATGCCCTGACCTTCAGCCACTGTGTGTGCATACCCGCATTTAAGGATGGGGTGTCGAACCAGCTCCTTTGGACAGAGAAAACCCTTGTGCAAAGGATAGAACAGTGAGAAACAAGGGGTTATGGGTACAAGAGCTTCTGCTTTACCCTATAACCCAGATAATATCTTTGTAAGTATATATCTAACAAAAATTGCCAACGTATGTGCACTAAAAGACATATACAAATACATTGATAGCAGCAGTATTTTAACAGCTCCAAATTGAGAAAAACACAAGTGTCCTTAATTGTTGTATAAGTAAGGGTATTATATTATTTGTAATAGAATATAAGCAATGAGAATTAACTACTGTCTTATGCAACATATGGATGAAACTCAACAAATACCATATTAGGGGAGAATATTAGATGTAGGAAAATACGTGGTGTCTGGTTCCTTTTACATAAAGTCAAAATCGGACAAAACCCATTGGTGATCTTAGACATCAGGATAGATAAAAAGGTGATCTGTGTAATGACTGGTCAGGGATATTAGGCAGCATTCCCTGGTGTGTGAAGTGTTTTATTTCTTAAAGAGGTTGGTGGTTATATGAATGTCAACTCTGTGAAAATTCATTGTCATACACTTACTATTTGTGGCTTTTTTTTATTTGCATGTTATGCTCCAATAAAAAAGTTTATTTTAACAAATATAAATCATAAAGAATTTAAGAACAAATGGCAACATTGATCTCACACTCCTTCAGAGGGAGAATTCGGACGTATATGAGAAAGTTACCACTGTGCACCTTTAATTATATCTTTGAGCAATTGCATTGGAGGGTACTAAAGGATCCATACCTCTGTCTGGGATTAGATGAGAATACTTTGGAGAAATGACTAGGACATGCCAAATGTTAAATCTTCATTTTCATATGTTCTCTTTTACAAGTTCCTAGCTTTAACCTTTTTAAAAAATATTTCCTTTAACAGTTCCATAGTTTTGAGCAATTGGCTGGATTTTGTGAAACCCATATTATTATGAGACCAAAATAAAATGTCTTTGCTTCTTCTGATCAGTTCAGTTCTTAGAAATCCTTTGTGCAACTAACCTCCTCCCAAATAACCTTTCTACATGCTACTGATCTCCAGGCAGCTGAGGTTGCACTTCTACACGTTCTTACAGAAGCATATGTTTTGTCCACTATCTAGTAAAGGAATGTGCTCTTTATTATCTTCCTGAGAGCAATCCTAGACAGGATAAGCAGTTATCTGGGTTTAAATATAAATGGCAACAGAGTTCAAGTATTTTTAGAAATGCAGTAAAATCCAATAGGAGCTGCTTTAGAAATGCAAATGAAAATCACATTGCCTGAAGGCTGATGTTGTAAGAAAAAAAAGTATAGGTAAGTAATATATTATGCTGCCAGAAGTTACATTTGTGATTTTCCTCTTTTCTGAGAGAGGGGTCGTAGAAAAATCTCTTTAGGACTAGCAAGAGTATCCTTTCATCCCACTCTCGAACTCCTCAAGTTTATAGAAAGGTTTAAAATAGTTACACATATAACTGTCAGTCATCCGAAGGTCAAATATAGATTTCCATATTTTTTCCAGAACAGAATACAGTAAGGACGAATTGGAGGTTTAAGAAGTGCATGTAGGGGAGAAGAAATGAATTTGTTCTCTATTCTTTTAGGTTCTTGGCCAAGAACTCCTGTTATAAAAAGTCAGATTAATAGGAGAAAGCAAATAGAAGTTTACTATACCTCCATATATATGGGAGAGACCCAGAAAAACTAATCCCCCAAAATGGTCCAAGCCTTCAGCTTAAATACCATCTGCATCTGAGCCAGTTTGACTCAATGGATAGCGTATTGACTGGCCCAGGATTTGAAGGGTCCTGGGTTCGATTCTGGTCAAGGGCACATATCTTAGTTGCAGGCTTGATCCCTGGCCCTGGTTGGGGTGCTTGCAGGAAGCAACCAATCAATGTATCTCTCACATCAATATTTCTTTTTCTCTCCTGTCTCTCCCCCTCCCTTCCACTCTCTCTTAAAAAAAGAAAAAAAGAAAGAATGAAAGAAAGAAAAAAGGAAAGAAAGAAAGAAAGAAAGAAAGAAAGAAAGAAAGAAAGAAAGAAAGAAAGAAAGAAAGAAAGAAAGAAAGAAAGAAAGAAAGAAAGAAAGAAAGAAAGAAAGAAAGAAAGAGAGAAAGAGAGAGAGAGAAAGGAAGGAAGAAAGAAAGAAATCCTCGGGTGAGGATTAACAGAAAAATTAAATAACTAAGTAAATACCATCTGTATCTAAAGACAAAAATGGGAGGCAATCAGGAACATCACAGTAAACAAGGTAATGTTGTTATGTAGGTTTAGGTCAATGCTTTCCCCATTGATAAGAGTGTCTAGAGCAGGGGTGGGCAACCCCTGGCACACGTGCCAAACATGGCACACCAGTAACTTTTGCTGGCACGCGAAACCCTCTCTTATAATCTTCCATTTACAATTTTTATTAATATCGACTTTTATATTTTTCAGATAAATTCAGTGTAGGTGTATCTTAGATAAATAAATAATTTTACATAACAAGTTATCTTAAAGACCATAGACATGGATTGACGAGAGAGGGGAAGAGCAATTTCTATGCCTCTGCCTTAACTCTCCCTGCCTTCCTAGATCCAACCAGTGTTTTGGTTTCATCCACATATGCTTGTGAATTTTTGTTTTCAGTGATGAATTTTGTTAAGTCTCGTAATAGGAGTAGCCTGACGGATGAAAGTAGTAGCTCGTGCATATCTCTGAAGGTCGCGAAATATAAACCTGATGTAAAATCTCTGTCATCAGTGATGCAGCAGCAAAAGTCCCACTGATAATATCAAACAGAGTCATAAAGTTTTCTGTCGGACTATCAGTGTACATGTATACATTAAAAAATAAGTGTATTTTTCATCATCATATACTGTGTTTTTGTCGCTCGAATGAATTTTATTATTTCTTCAAGGTTCTTCACATACGTACACCTTAAGAGATATCAAGTAAGCATAACATGTTATCCAAAAATTAGGGTTGGCACGCAGAAGAATTTTGAGTCAGAGATTTTGCTGGTTTTGGCACGCACTCACAAAAAGGTTGCCCACCCCTGGTCTAGAGGTTTGGTCATCCTTCTCTTCCTGGTAGAGAGGACAACACTCTTACAAATGGAGATTTCCCTCCTAAATGTAATTATCTCTTACAAAAGGGCAACTTGGTTTTCTGAGCTTTCCCTGTGTTTTTCGTGTCTTTAAAATAATCAATCTAAAATAACCCGTATGCCTACAAGGCATATTCTGGGTTGGCAAATATCTGTTTTCCTTCGGAAGCAAACAGATGAGAGGAGATAAATTCTAACCAACTATTTCAGTGTGTGGTTATAGAAAAATGATCCATAAGAATTCTTTGTCTTCAGCCAAGAAGAAAATTAAGCATGGAAAGGAATGTATAGTCAGCAAGGGAATCTATAGGAAACTGCTTACTACTCAGTCATTCACAATGCTACCTGTAAAATTACTGGAGCTTCAAGCTTTGTATTCCAATGTAAACTAATGACTAACATTATTAAATATAAAATTATTTTTTTGTTCTAAATGCTGGGAGTTGACATAAAAGAGAGAAAATTACTTTTATTGGAGAAACCTAGAGAGAATGGGATAGAGGTGGGAAGAAGTTTGGTTTCACCGCTAACTTTTAATGGAAGTTGTTGGATTTTCCCACCTATTTTCATCTATTTTGGCACATTTAGATATGCAATGGTATATCTTCTTCTATTTTAACCTAGACTCACTTTAAGTTTCTGTTTTAAAGGAAAACAAAACAGTGAAATGGGAACTTTACAAACAAAAAGAGGTGAGATATGAACCTGTATAAAAAATGCGAAAGGTTAAAAATTATTTGAAGCAATGACCCAATGCAAGATATATTTTAGATCTTCTACTGTGCAATGCTGGGCTCTATCATCTCAGGTGGTGATGAGAAGAAAAGCAATAAAACAGTCTTAGTGGTTGGTCTCCTAAGTGTGACTAAACTTTAGACATGTGTCTTCCTGACTATAGGCCCCTGACATCCCTTTTCTTAGAGCAGTGGTCGGCAAACTCATTAGTCAACAGAGCCAAATATCAACAGTACAACGATTGAAATTTCTTTTGAGAGCCAAATTTTTTAAACTTAAACTATATAGGTAGGTACATTATTATTAACTTAATTAGGGTACTCCAAAGCTGGCCTTTGCTAAAAAGGTCCTCAATCTGAGGGGTCGAACTCAGCGAACATACCCCCACTTCTTCTAACGACACTTCTTCAAAATAGACTCGCCCAGGCGGAAAACTGATTTCTGCGCATGGGCCACGAAGTTTCAATCGCACTGCACGTGGGCCCACACATGGTATTTTGTGGAAGAGCCACACTCAAGGGGCCAAAGAGCTGCATGTGGCTCTTGAGCACTGTCTTAGAGCATTTACTTTGGAAAAGATGGATTTTTTTTTTGGTCAGTTTGAGATGGATAATCTTCTACTAACTAGGACTGTCTTTCTCACGGTTCTGGGAGCCATCCTTTGGAATATAAATATCAAGAAGATGGCACCCCTATCTTCCAGACTGTGAGGGGGTGGAAACCTAACTTTGGTAAGTGCCAATTAGTAAACACAGATGGCTAAATCACACAGACCTGCACATCCCTAATGCCCTCCAGTACTGTCCCACCATCTCACCTCAATGCTCAAACATTGGAGTTGAATTCAGTCTTCTTTCCCTCTTGCAAGTCTTGAATAAAGTCTCCCTTCCCTTTTTAACTGGCTGGCTACAATTATTTTCTTTCTTCTTTCTTCTTTCTTCCTTCCTTTCTTTCTTTCTTTCTTTCTTTTTCTTTTTCTTTTTCTTTTTTACAAAAATTTACAAAATGTTGCTCTTAGAATGAGTGCATTTGGAGAAAGCAAATATTCTACAAATTATAGTTACAGTTTATGCTGATATTGGAGAGAGAATCCCCTCTCTCCAATTGAGGACAATGCAGGACAGTGGCACCATGCAATATAAATTTTCTAAAGGTTTGTCCAGGGACCTGGCTAGGATTTATATTTCTGACTTTAAAAAAGTAAACTAAATGAAGAGGGAAATGTACATAACTGGAGCAAGTGGAGAGCAAATTCTATGAAGATCTTTTGATTCTATAAATGGAACCAGTTACAGAAATTCCTTCCTTCCAGAAATGCAAACTTTTCCTCTGCTATTGATATCAATATGAATAGCCCAGTCTGGCCAGCAGGGCTCAGTGGTGAGTGTCGACCTGTGAACCAGGAGGTTGATTTGATGCCCAGTCAGGGCACATTCTCGGGTTGTGGGCTCCATCGATCAATCCCCAGTGTGAGGCATGCAGGAAGCAGCCAATCAATGACTTTCTCTCATTATTGATGTTTCTATATCTCTCTACCTCTCCCTTCCTCTCTGAAATAAATAAAAATATGTATTAAAAATATGCAAATCTTTATGCACTCGCTACTATGCAATAAAAACCACAAAATTGAAAGTTGATAATATAAAACTTTCTGGTCCTGGAATGAGGCTTATAAACAAATAATTATATTATGACATGATACATGTAAACAAATAATTATATTATGACATGATAAATGTTATAAAGAAATGTACAATTGCACTAAGGTTGACACATTTGCCTCAGGCTTAATGCAGGAGCCTAGGAGCACTATAGGGGAGGGTGTGGTAATTGAACTGAGTTTTAAAAGAACAAATGTATGAAACCTACTAGAATCAGTAAAGGTAATCAAGTTTTGTAGAAACAGAATCTTAAGAAATTGAAATCTGTGATAGGTTTAGATACCCTCTAAAGCATGAGTGTATTGAGTTCACAATCAAAGAAAATTGATGTAAATGGAAAGATCAACAATGAATTTTTTGATTTGTAGAAAAAATTATTCAAATATGAATCAACATCAGAACTTTAGTGCTAAAAACTACTCTTCTAGAGGTTTAAAATGTTAAGCTTTGAATGCAAAATGTATAGCTTGATGATGAAATTTACTTAGCTTGTGAAAGGACTGAGGACAAATGCATTATTAGCTCATGCAAATGTAATTGACTTTAAAAAATAGATTAGATTTTGTAAGCATCAATACCTTTACATGATCATCAAAACCTAATTCAATGGCTAGATGGCTAGATATGGGATCAAGCAAATATAACAAATTGTCAATTTGAGAATCTATGCAATGGATGTATGAATGTTCATCATATAATTCTTTTCAACTTTTCTTTATGTTTGAAAAATTTTGGGAAATAAAAGCAATGTAATATTTCTCCTCGGGAAGGTTGTGAGTTACCAGGACACATAATAAACATATGTAGCTTTGCTTTTGGACAAAACTTGAATGTTTTTCTGTACAGTGGGGCCTTGACTTACGAGTGTCCCGACTAAGGAGTTTTTCGAGATACGCCATCTCTCGGCCGATTTTTTGTTTTGAGTTGCGAGCTAAAATTCGGGTTACGAGCCAGCTTCAGATACCCCACCGCTAGTTGGCGCAACGAACGTCACCGTGAACGCCACATCAGCCCAGCATCACTTGTCTCACTCGTTCACTTTATGATTTGACATACGAGTAATTTGAGTTACGAGCTCCATCATGGAACGAATTAAACTCGTAAGTCAAGGCCCCACTGTATTTAACCAAAAGGTCGAAACACTTGGCTTAGGCATAAACTAACGAGATAATCTAATCCAACCCCTTAGTTATTCAGTCAAGGTCATTTATACAAAGATGAACTATTATGATTTGAGTGAAGTTTGTTGAAATCTTCTGGGGGATGAAGTTTCCTTACTCTTTGGAAACCATTCATCTATCTTTTTCTTTGGTTGTGAGAGAAGAAGCCCAGGCTTACAGGAATTGTTGAGTATCATTTTTTTTTTTGACAACAAAAAGGATGGCAGAAATACAACAGGTCCTTATTGCCACTACTATAGAGATGTTGAATCAAACCTTCTCTATACTTTGTCTTTCTAGTTAAACATAAACCCTTCTTTAATTTATTTCAGTGGACCTTCTATTGAATGAATATTATTGCAAATTTCATATGTAAAGAAAACATTCATAGACCTCTGTGCAAGACATATGTGTGTGCCACAGTGGCAGTTGATGTCTTTGCATTGTTGATTTTCAATATTGCATATAGTTGAAGTGTATCCCCCAAAACAAGATATATTGAGGTCACAATCCCTGGTACCTCAGAATGTGGCCTTGTTTGGAAATAGCATCTTTGCAGATGTCATTAGTTGAGATGAGGTCATACTAGACTAGGATGGGTCCCTACTCCAGTGTGTCTGGTGTTATAGAAAGATGTCCATCTGAAGACAGATGCACACTGGGAGAATGCCATGTGACAAGCAAGGCAAAGACAGCAGTTACAAGGATAAAGCCAAGAAACAGCAAAGATGGCTGAGAAACCATCAGAAGCTTGAAATAGGTGAGGAAGGGGCTCTTTGAGCCTCAGAGGGAGCATGGCCATACCGACACCTGGAGTGTGGACTTCTGGTCTCCAACTGTAAGACCATAAGTTTCTGTTGTTTTAGAACACTCCTTTTATGAGTTTATGGTACTTTATTACAGCAGCCCTTAAAAATAATACAGACAGGTTTAATCCTTTATTGTTATTTTCAGAAGAAGGATATCAATAGAATACAAGGTTTAAGGCATATCTTGGGACATACTTACAAGTGTTGGGAGAGAATCACCACTTGGGAGAGAAAATCTAATTCTATAGAAAAGAGAACACCTTAGCTCCTCATGTCTTTTTTTTTTTTTTAAGGATTAGAGAAGGAAAAAAATTTCATTTACTTGATAGTACTCCTTATTTCATTTTACTGCAACAATTCCAATGAGAAGTACAAAAGGCTTTTTATTGTCATATCAGATTTACATGGTAAAACTTAATGTACTCTTTTTCAGCTTTAAACACTGGAAATATCAATAAAATGTCAAATTATATTTGACTTCAAACCCAAGTGGTTATAAAAACGCAATACAGATTTACAATCATTTAGTCTTCCCCCTTTCCCACAATAAAACCCCGTTTGGTTCTTTATGGGAAGCTAAACTTACTTTGCTCAAAGCTGGTAATTTATTAGGGCTTACATCAGATCTGAAGTGTGTTTCTCTTAAAAATCAACGGTAGGCCTGGAACCAGGACCAAACTTTTTAATTACGGCTTTGAAATAATGTAATTGTGTTTTTTAATGCCTCATACATCTGCTTGAAGGATTATATGAGTTTGTTTAAAGTTCTGGAGGCAATAAAATTAATTTTTGGACAGGGAGTCAGCAAAGGGATACCAGCGATGCTAATTGACATGTACAGCATAATATCTCTTAATGCGTTTTGTGATCTATCTTACACAAGGAACATCTTGCCCAGGGAGTCAGCAGGAACTGCTTCAAAGGAACTTTTGTTGGCCTTCTGTTCAAATCTCTCCTTTGCTCCCTTGCCTTTCCCAGACTCCTGGTACTGAAACAATTTCTCCTCGCTTGGATGAAAGATTCAGTGGCATGCCGCTGATGGTGTTCAGTGCTGTTCCTGAGGATCTGAGGCCAAGTCTGTTTTGCAGATTTGGGATTTGAGGCCAAGTCCATGTCCGTGATGAAAACCTGCAGTTATTGCTATCAAACCTTTACAGTAAGTGAGCTGTAGCCATCCCTGAAAGTGAAGGATAGCATAAGACAATTTCCCAGGAGGAGAGGGAGGGATGCTGGGGAGAGCAAATAAGGAGAGACCCAGGGAGGCTTCTGTTCTGGCTCCTTTTCTCGGATTCCCAGAGAAGGCATCTGTACTCTTCCAGGATACTCAGATCTCTGGCTTATAAACTGCTCAGAAGAAAACTTTAAAATAAAACCCGGGGCATTTCCTCTTCCATGTTTTCTCTTCCTGCACTCATTTGCTTTTCTGTCATTTAAATTTTACAGTTCTAACACCATTTACCTCGGAAGGTAACTATCTAGGTTATCTAGAGATACTTATTTTCTACTGAATATCTCACTTTTATTTTTTGTTATGATCCCTCTTCTACAACTAGTCCTTATGGAACTAATTCACAAAGTTAAGATGAACTGTGTTTGTAACACAGGTTGGTCTATATAAAACGTAAGCATTGAGTCCTGCCAGAATGGCTCAGTGGTTGAGCATCGACCTATGAACTAGGAGGTCATGGTTTAATCCCTGGTTGTAGGCTTAATCCCCAGTGGAGGGCATGCAGGAGGCAGCCAATCAATGATTCTCTCTCATCATTGATGTTTCTATCTCTCCATCTCTCTTCTTCTCTGAAATCAATAAAATAATAAAAAGTAAGTGTTGAACTTAAAAGGGAGTTTATAACATTATCATTGTGGTTGCGATGTTTATGGAGTCAGCTATTCCACATGAAGGAAATGTCTGTTTCTGTGGCTGCCTCTCTGTCTCCTATACTTCTCCTCAAAACAGTCTCACATCTTCTCCCCTTAGACCTCTAAGCCCTCCCTTCTATGTTCTCCCCTTTAGTCAATGGCTGGTGAATGGAACCACCAGCCACCATGTTGCTTAGACTACAGTCCTAGGCATCATCCTTAGTACTTTTTTTTTTTACTTCACTGCACTACACACATTCAATAAACTAGTCTTTCTGGTTCCACCACAAGAAAATGTTTAAATGTGACCAATTTTCTTGATCTTCACAATCATCACTTTGATTCAAACCTCTATCATTTCTAATTAGATCATGTAAAAAGGTCAAATTTTTCTAATGCCAAAACCTACCTTTACCATGCAAATCTAATAAATGTATACCCTGTTCCCAAGTTTACATTTAGGATACAAGAAACTTTCTTAACAGGACCTAAAAGCATTCTATGCTTTGTCTCAGCCCCCCTTTGCCTCTCAAACTACCTTTTATCCTTCAGAGCAAAATAGGACTACAACTTTCTCCAGTGCATTTTTTTTCTTTCCTGCCCTCTCCTCATTTTTCATTTCCTAGAATGGAGTTCTTATCTTATCTGTTGCCTCACTCATCTTGACCTAGGAGAGAAGCTGGTACTTCTTATCTGCTCAGAGCGGTGGAGAGCAGAGACTGGGCATGTGTGGCTCAATTATTGCTTTCTCCTGTCTTTTTGGGGGATTTACTTCTCTGCAGCAGCCACGCATCTGCTCAGCTCTCTCCACTGAAACACTGAGCTGTCAACATATGGTTTAGGCCTGCAGTTTTAGGATGTTTTATTATTATACATAGCTTTTAAAATTCCTCACCTTTAAGACTCTTATGTCTTTCAATTAATTTTAATCTCAGGCACAGAAGAGAAAGGTTTTTATTTAGTGTGCTCCCTAGCCTACTTACACCCCCTCTCTCAAAGGTCTCTAGAACCCCCTCATGGCATTTGTCACAATGATACTTATATCATTATTATCTGTGTATCATTGGTGGACTATCTTTTCTCCCCAGAAAAAGCTGCCTTCGGTGAAGGTGAAGCTGTGTTTATCATCATTGTATTTCGAGTGCCTAGGGTGATGCCTGGCACAGAAAGGGCAGTCTGAAAATGATTGTTGATAGAATCCATGGAAAAAGTGACACCTTTTTACCGGAATGGCCAGGGAGGTGTCAGAGGGCAGCCGCTTCAGGCAGGCAGTGTCCCAGGAGGAAACGTGATGGTTTGAGGCATGAATTAAAGTAGATTTCCTGGATTTTGACAGAAAAAAAAATAGAGAGGTATTGTTTTACAAAAAATTAAAATTGGATTTAATTTAAAATGTGGCAGCCAACTGTCCCAGTGTATGAGAAAGGGAGAAAACAGCCAATGGCATCAAAGTATGAGGTATCTCAGATAGAAAATGAGATCTCTGGACTTCAGTCTGGGTTTTTGTTTACTGGATACTGTATTTCAGTATCTTATTTACCAATTATGGCATTTGGGATGGATGTATTCAATCAATGAACATTTTAAGTACCCTAATATGTAAAAAGTGTTGTGGGTACTACCAGGGTTGTAAGTCACAGTCCAAATTTCAGGGTCCGCACAGAGTTCATGGTCTTAGCAGAGAGCTAATAGCGGGCAGTATGCTTTAAATACTCTGAGCTTTGTAGTTGTAAATGTTTATTTCTTTTATAAATTACACAGGCTGAGCTTTCCTAGAGTTTCCCAGCATCTGTACTTAAGGCTCCGTGTATGTCTTTTCCACCTAAAACAATAGGGGCAGCATACAAGGGGAATAAGGGGACGGAGTTTATTCACTGGGGACTCCAGCAATTCTATTAGAACTTGCCAACTCTCAAGGGGGATTCTTGGGGTGGGGAGGAAGAATGCTTGGGTGGGAATAGCTCATAAGCAGCATTAAAATACCATAAGACTGGACTCAAGTCATAGTTCTACTTCTTACTGGCTGTTTGATCTTCGTGAGCCTCTCACACTCATCGGAGTCTTTGTTTTCACAACTTCAAAGTGGAAAAACTAAAATTGACAGTGTATGTTTCTGATGTTAAAAAAAACACATATTTTTAAATTTCAGAGCGGTTTTAGATTATAAAAAATGTTGCAAACTGGTAAAGAGTTTCCATATACCTCCACAGTTTCTCTATTGTTAACATATGATAATAGCATGGTATATTTGTCACAATTAATAAACTAATATTGATACACTATCTTATTACACATTATAAACACATATATACATCATTATTAACTGAAGTTCATATTGCAGTCATATTTTATTAATTTCTACCTAATACCATTTTTTCAGTTGCAGAATCTCATGCAGGTTACATCACATTCAGTCATCATGTCCCCTTAGTTCCTCTTGACTGGGACATTTTCAGATTAGTCTTGTGTTTTGTGTCATCCCTTGAAAAGTACCACTACAGGGAGCATAGAGAGCCTTCTGGCTGCAATGTCAAGGATTTCCACCTGGCGGGGGGGGGGGCAGAGGAGGGGTCAAGTGAGGTAAGAAACAATAAATAATGAAAGCAGGAGCAAAAGTTGGAAGGATAATGACACAGTGAAAGATGGTGGCTTACAAAGGTGGTAGAAGTGAAGAAAAACAGATGGTTTGGGGATATATTTTGAAGAAAAATATATTCAGGTCTTGGTGATGGAAGGGATGTATAAGGAAAGTGATAGAAATGAAGAGCAATGATACTGTATTGTTTTCTATTATTGAGTAACAAACTTCCCCCAATTTTATCAGTTTAAAACAATAAACATATATTGTCTTGAAGTTTCTATGGATTAGGAATTTGGGTACAACTCATCTAAATTGCGATCAAGATGTCAGCTGGGCCTTAGCTGGTTTGCCTCAGTAGATAGAGTGTCGGCCTGCAGACTGAAGGGTCTCTGGTTCCATTCAGGTCAAGGGCACATGCCTGTGTTGCAGGATCAACCCCCATTAGGGGGCGTTCAGGAAGCAGCAGATCAATGATTCTCCTCATTGATGTTTCTATCTCTTTCTCCTCCCTTCCTCTCTGAAATCAATAAAAAAAAAATATTTTTTAAAAAGATGTCAGCTGGGTCTTCAGACATCTAAAGGCTTGACTGGGGCTGAAGGATCTGTGTGCAGGATGGCTCACTCACACTGCTATTAGACAAAGCTTCATATTTCTCAATATATGCATCTCTCCATAGGTTGCTTGAGTGTCCTTACAACATGGCAGCTTCCTTTCCCCTGAATGAATTATCTAAAGGAGAGGGCATGTCAGAAGTCATAATGCCTTTTCTGAACCGATCACCGAAGTCACACTCTGTCACTTTTGCCATATTCTACTCATTAGAAATGAGTCATTAAGTTCAGCTCACACCCAGGGGGATGGGAATTCGTTTCACCCTTCAAAGAGAGGAATGTCAAAGAATCATGGAAAAGTATTTTGGGTGGCTCTCAGGATTCAAGCTTGTGTGGTAATACCGCTGGCATTTACAGACCCACTTTAAACACTCCAGTAAGAATCAATGATTTTGTGTTTAAAAATTTGGGTCAAAATAAGTGAATATTGATACATTTCCTTAAGAGTTTATAGAAGACACAGGAGGATATGAGCTGATGAGGCCAAGGGAGATTTCGATTTGAGCCAGGCCTTGAAGGATAAGTAGGATTTTCATGGGAATATACATAATGGTGATTCAAGTAGGAGACTTGGGAAAAACAATAGCAGGAATCTGAAGCAGAGAAGGATACCACTGAAGCCAAACATTTGATTTGAGGGCAACTGGAGAGGAGACAGTGTAGGCTGGGAGCACTTCATGAAGGGCCGTAAGTAATTTCAAGCGAAAGCATTTGCATTGGGTTCAGCGGTTGAGAATTTGGGATGGTTTTCAGAAAAGAGAGTCGTTGACAGCAGTTGGGTATGGTCCGAACGTGGCACTGCCAAGCGTTGTTTCTGCTTTTGGCTTGTGTTCCAGAGGCAAGACTTGATGCATAAACTTAGCGATATCCAGGCACCTAACATTTTGTGCAACCAAGGGCTGGATTCTGCATCAAATTACTCATCAGATTAGTAAGGATTGATTGAGGAACCCTGAAGGAAAAATCTCCTGTCACCAAAGAAAGATGCAAATGCACATAAGTCAAGCAGAAATTATGGTAATTGGGCTTAAAGCTGCTTTTTTCCTCTGCATACTGTAAATAAAAAAGACAGTTTAAACAAAGGAGCAAGATGTAAATACAAGAGTGATATCAAAGCCAATCTGGAATTTCATTCTACACAGAGAAAACAAACTCCAAGATATATGACCGGCACTTTGTAATGCATTTTACAGTACTAAAACCTGGCAACCTGAAATATGATTTGTTCAGCATGTCTATAAAGACTTTGAAAAACAATTTAGAATTCACCTTTTTGTGTGTGTGTTTCTCAATTACTTTTATTTAATGAAGTCATTTACTAATTCTTCACTGAAATATGTACAGTGACTCTTGTCTTTGTACACAAATGAACTACCCCCATTTCTGAACTTTTCTTTATCACTTAAACCACCCAAAGTCATGATATGTTTATGTTATTTTCTTTTTTAAGTATATTTTTATTTCAGAGAGAAAGGGATAGAGAGGTAGAAACTTTAATATGAGATAGAATCATTGATTGGATGCCTCCTACACACCCCCAACTGGGGATGGAGCCTGCAATACGGGCATGTGCCTTGACAGGAATTGAACCATGACATCCTCCTTCATAGGTCAATGCTTAACCACGGAGCTATATCAGCCAGGCTATATGTTATTTTCTTTATTGATAATGTAATTTTTTGAAAGCCAATGAAATAAATAAAATGGATGGCCATTTTTAGGCATAGAGATAGACTGTTGATATAAGATTGCTTGTAGAATCACTGAAACATAAATTTATTCTAATAAAGGATGCTTTGAAATTAGGTGTTCAAGTAAATATGGCTAAAAGTAAAGATTTATTTATGTTTTTTAATAAGGAAGTTAGAATGATAAGGAAGTTTAAGATGATATTGGGGCTAATAAACATAGGCAGAATACAGAAATAGGTCAGGAAAACAAATTGGTAATGGCAGTGAGCCAACACAAACATTGCTAATTTATCATTTTAATCAAGACAGTGACAGTTGTGCAGAATTAGTATTTGCCAAGTCACCTCATAGCTAAGATCTGGCTGGCTATTCCTAAATAGAAATTTATTTTTAGATCATATATCCATACATGAATAGGATGCATTTTCAATGCAAGTGAGCTTGCCCCCCCATGGGGTGAAATTGGTTGTTGGGGGTAAAATGACTTTCTCATCTTAAGCATAAAAATACAGATAATACATTCAGTACCTAAACAGATATACAGCATATCTGTAGTATTAAAATTTCATTCAAAACATTTCTTGGAGAAAAAATAAAATCTAAGGTTGCAATACTAAAAAAAAAAAAAAAAGTCATGGGACAATTAGGTTAAAATGTCTCAAGGGCTCCTTTGTGCATGTTTTTGGAGGGGCTAGTGTATAAAAAATAGACAAACATTACTCCATAGCTTCCTACATCTTATGTAGGGCTCCACTAGAGTTTAAGCTCCTTGAGGATAAGGATTTTTTTCTTTCATTGCTATATTCTCAGTGCCTAGAATCACACTTGACACATAGTAGGCGTTTATCAAATATTTATTAACTAAATGAGTCATTTTACTTTAGGTCAGAGACACCCTGAGCAACATGTTACAGAACCCTGATATCCATTGTTCTTATGATAAAAAAGAACAATCTAACATTTTGTCAAGTCCCTGTTTGGTCCAGTCCCTCACTACATATCCAGTTCCATCTCAGACTAACACCTCCCTTAAGTAGCTTTAGTTTCCCCATCCTGGAACCTTTCACGTTCTCTGTCCTCCCTCCTGCCACAGAGCCTCTATGTGTAATGCTCTTTCTACTCTAAATCTCCCCTCTTGTATCCTAATCAACTCCAACCCATCCTCCATTCACATCCCTGACTGACCCAAAGGTTTTTATAACACCTTATAATTCTTTTTCATAGCTTTTCACACAGGGATGAGACAGCATGTCCATTTGTAACATATCAATAGTGCCTATTTTACAAAAATTTATAATTATGTGATATGATCAAGGTGTTTGCTACTGTAGTAATTTTATATATACATGTCAAGCGAACACACTAAATACCTCAAATTTACAATGTTATGTCAATTATAACTCAATAAAAAATAATTGCTTAGAAAAAATTAAATCATTCCTATTTTCCCACTAGATTGTAAGGCCCATCATGTCTGTTTTGGCTCATTATTTTATCCTCTGCACATATCACTCTGCTAGTATTATGCACCATAAACATCTCCAAATAAGAAAAACATTATTAATTCCACAAATCTTAGATTCAATTGATGCAAGTGTCTCGGGTGTGTGATGAGGACAAAATAAGAACCATACTAACTTCAATTAATATAAGAAGCAATTATTTTCTACCAATTAGCCCCTGCTGAGCTGCTTGGAAATGAGAATTAATTCATCAATGGGTAATAATTGACAAAGTGCCTTGTGCCCAGCACTGTACTAGAACCAATATTTAATCTGCTTTTTAATGTCTGTAAACATCGGACATACACACAGAAAACTGACCATTCGGCATTTGCTACAGTAAGGAGCTTAGCCAAAGAGAAGACTGTCTGAGGTTTGGTGCCTGGTAAGGTGTTTTGTTATCTAATAAAGTCAGATGGGAAAGCTTAGAGCCAAACACACACTTTGTTGAGCACTTTGTGATTTCAACATTGATACTCACATGCATCCTTATTTAATCCTCATTAATTCTATGAGTTTTGTATTATTTATTATTATCTTCACTTACATGGGACAACTTTGGTTTTTTCTAGGAAATGCCCATAGCTAAACAAAGAAACAGACAAGCAAACCAAACAATGTGACAGTAAACAAAGCTTCTAGAGTAAGGCTTGGCAAACTTTTTCTGTAAAGAGCCAGATAGTAAATATTTCAGGCTTTGGGGGCCATATGGTATCTGCTGTAAGTACTCACCTTACCTTGGCATCTCAAAAGCAGCCATAGACAATTCCTAAACCAAGGAGTGTTGGCTATGTTGAACTAGAACTATTTGTAGACTCTGAATTTGAATTTCATAAAGCTTTCACATGTCATAAAATAGTCTTCTTGTTTTTATTTTTTCAACTATTTGAAAAATCTAAAAAGCATTCTTAACTCATGGATTATACCCAAATGAGCAGTGGGATGATTTTGACATGTGGGTCAAAGTTCATGGGCTCCTATTCTGTGTAGTAGTACCAATATTAGTAGTTATAGTTAATATTAATTGTCCCAGTACTATGAGAAGTACTTTATGTACAAGAGTTTATTTCATATTCATACCTCTTATTAGTAAGTTTGTGGTAACCATTATACCTATTTGCTCAAGATCACACAGCTATGGAAAATGGAAGAATTGGGATACAAACTCAGTTTATATTGGGATACAAACTCTAAGTTTATCATATATTTATGAATGAAAACTTATTTAAAGAATTCAGAAATATGACTAGTTATGAATTTATGTAACACCCAGTATAAATAGTAAGAGTTTTGGAATAAATAAATCCACGGCAGTGGGAGCAGAGCATGGAAGAACTGAATCTGAAATTGGACCTTAAATTGGAGTAGGGATAGCATAAACAACGTGAAAAAGAAACTCAGCTCTGCTTTCCCACAAAGCTTGGCTATTTTATGTATAATTTCATGTACACTCACATAAAATCTGGAGCTTCATTGTACATTTTTAAAAGCCTTTTTCAGAATACTTACTATATTAAGAGCCTTTGACTATATTTTGTTGGTTTCTTAGTTTTGACAAACATACCATAAGATGTTAACGTGAGGGGACACTGGGTGAGGGGTTAACAGCAACTCCGCTTTATCTTTGCAACTTTTCTCTGAATCTAAAATTATTTAAAAATACAAACTTCATGACCAAAAGCACTTTGATATTTTTCAAATGCAAGGTTGAAAGCCTACCGGTTCAAACTATGTCCCAACTCAAACAATGTATTCAGTTTGCTCTGTATATGTCCTGGGGTTTATCTGGGATCAGAGTTTCCCACAGCTAGCCCCAATTCATGTCCAGAGGAGGGAACCTCAGAATGGTTTAGAGATAAACATCCAAGATGCTGTAACTCCATCTGCTCCTGCTGTCACTCGGAAACTTCTCAACATCAGATCCATGGCATGGTGGCTCTTTGATGTTGGATCAATGATACAAACAACAATTTTGAGTGACAGCTTAATCAAGTTAAAACTCCGACAACACTACTTCAGAGGCCCAGAAACATCTGCTGGAGATCTACTGAGAATCAAAGGATGAACCTGAAAGAACTTAATGTTATAAAGGAGGCTTCCCAGAGTCCTGCTCTCTAAAGGGTTTCTCTTCCATTAGAGAAGACTGATGACAAGTCAACAAAAGGAAAGAGATATCTCTGAGGCAAGTGAGCTCAAGGCCAGTGAGATAGCTCAAGGCCAGTGAGATATTAGAATACAGCTTTGAAATTATCTCCTTGCACAGTTCCTTTAGCACCATAAATAGTCAATCATTCTCTCTCTCTCTCTCTCTCTCTCTCTCTCTCTCTCTATATATATATATATATATATATATATATATATATATATATAAATTTATTTCAGAGAGGAAAGGAGAGAGAGAGAGAGATAGAAACATCAATGATGAGAGAGAATCATTGATCTGCTATCTCCTGCCTGTCCCATACTGGGGATCAAGCCCTCAACTTTGGCATGTGCCCTGACCTGGAATCCAACCATGACCACCTGGTTCATAGGTCTATGCTCAACCACTAAGCCACCCTGGTCAGGTCAATAATTCTTTTTTAACCATACCCAAAATATACTAAACTGTTCTACAACATTGCAATGTCCTTTGTAAATGAAAGCTATTGTCCAGAGGCTCTTTAATATAAGTGAGTAAACAAAGTAATAAATTAGCCACCTTTTCCTTGGCTATAATATGCACATTTTTTTACATGTCCATGTCTCTGAAATTAGTCTGTGCCTTTAAATCAACAGAGTCTTGCAATTGGGGTTTTCTAAAGAGGATTTACATTGGCTTCTGTCAGTCATCAGGGGACACTACCCACCCAAGAATTACTTTAAACTAAATTAAAGTTTGGGGACTGCACTGGTCCTCTTCCTTCAGACTTGCATAACTCTGTGTGTGGTGAAAAAATACACAGGGGGATGGTGCCAGATTGTGACATGCATGTTTCTTTGTGGTCTCTTTCTTCATCATGGGTTGATTCCTGGCTAACCCTTTCAGGGAGCATAAAGCCCTTTTGCATCATGGCTTTAAGCACCACTGTCCTACTAACCTCCCCATCTTGGTCAGTTTGGATTTTCAAATTCTTGCTCTAGGACAGTGTGAGTAGTATCCTTTGCTTTGTCTGTACTCTGTCTTTCCTGCATGTGACAATGCAATATTGTGTACCTAGGCATATTTTTTATATTATGTGTGCATACTTGTTTCTTAAGCGGCCACTTGGATTTAGTTAATTTCAACAGGAATTCACACTCTTGGAGTACTGAGCCAGCCACCTAATCAGGAAGCTTTTATATCAGAGACAACTGGGATATGAGTAACAAAACATTTTTGTTACTCATATCCCAATAGAAAACAAATGCTTTACTAATTAGCAATGAAGTCCAATTAGAAATGGACTTTATTGGTTATGTCATAAGCTTGTTAAATAACATGACAAATGATAGACATGGGCTCTCATTTATGCCAATAAATATTTCAATATAAGCAATAGCTAAAATGTAAAGATTCTCCCCTGTCTTGCAAAACTGGATATAGGAAACCAGTGGACCCAGCTCTATTGCAGGGGCTGGTGCCTGAGACTCTGTCCTTGAACTTTTATCAGTGGTTTGGAGAATTTTTATCTGCCTGTTGCCCTCTGAAATGTTTTCATCTGTCTGGCATGAACATTTCATGCAAGGTGTGGTTTGAACATCTAAAAGGAGAAAGAGGTGGACTGTGAGTTTACAGAATAGTTGTTTGTTCCTAGTTGCTATGGAATACTTAGTATGTGTCACTATAGATAGGAAAATTTCCATTGGATTTGCTTCATTATAGCCCAATAATGAGATTGCAACCCTGTAGAAGGACACCATATTGGTTTCTGTAGTTTGAATATTGCTTATGGGCTTCAGGCCAAGAGAGCACATGGAAGCTGAATCTAGACTTGCCTCTGATCTCCCATGAGCCCTGAGCCAGACAGGGCTGCAGAAGTTCCAAGAGTGTCCTTTTTGATGTGGTCCATTCCATTTCTAATTTACATAAAGATGTTCATTTAGGCTGGCTGAATCCCTAATGCACAGCTATCCCAAATGTCTTAGAGGCTCACTTTTATCTAACAAAAACAACCGAATGTTTATGGATAAAACAAACTGGAAGGTACCGATATTGTTTATAGGAAAGGATGATGAAACTTGGAGAAGGTAAGAAATATACCCAAGGTCCGAAGCCCATGGACTCCAAACCACGCCTGTCAAACTCCAGAATCTGAGTCTCTGTACAGGTTTCTATTAAGTCTGACATGAAACTTTCTGAAGACTTTCAAGAGCACAAGCTTTCAGCATTGCTAAATGTGTCTGTAACCATCACCTTATTGACACAGGCATATTTCACTTTTTGTAGCTGTACTCCTGAAGGGACATATGTAAATCTACATTCTATAATTAAACGTGATTTTGCTCACTAACTTACAATAGAAGTTCAAGAGGGACATCTTTATCTCCTATGTCCTCAAAAGATAACCTAAGCTGTGCTACATTTTTGTGGTCCCCATCTCACTTTTTTTTTTTATCAAAGAGTTAATGGTCTTTAAGACTATATTTAATTGAGACAGGAGAGCCCTTAAAGAAACCCTCCAAAATTAATTAATAAAATAAGGATACACAAAGTATGCAAAAATATCAAGGTTTCTGTTTTTACAAACAATTGGGTGTTCCTGGCGGATTATCTGGTGACAATGTAAATGAGAAGGCACCATGCACATAGGAGTATGTACACACAGAGACATTGGCAGAAAGGCTTCAGAGATATAGGTGACTACATCAAGTTCCTATTAAGGAGTCCAGAGTTATATCAACCTGTTGGTCAAAAAGGTAAACTTTCATAGGTACTGACTGTAGAGAAGTAAATTGATGGACCTAAAACATTCTAGAACTGAAAGAGACCTTATAGAACATGCTAGAGGCCCGATGTATGAAATTCGTGCAAGGGGCTTGGCCCTCACAGCCCAGGCTGTCTTGGCCCTGGTGGCCCCAGTTGCCTCATGGCCCTGCAGTTCTGCCCCCCACCCACTGGTCATTCTGGAAGGTCATCAGGATGGTTGTTCTGCCCTCTGGTCTAATTAGCATATTAGCTCTTTATTATATAGGATAGTCTCTCTCTTCCCAAATCAGGACTGTCTTCTATCACTTTTCTGACAGGATGATTAATTTACCATGCAATGACAATGAAAAGAGAGTAGAATTTTACATTTTAATATGTTGCTGTTATGGGCTGAATTGTGTCTTCCCAAATTCATATGTTGAACTCTTAACTCTTAATGTGATGATATTGGAGAAGGGACCTTTGAGAGGTAATTATATTGATAGTTAAATTTCTTTGTCAACTCAATCAGGCCCAGATGGATAGTTGGACATTGTTTCAGGTGTTTCTAGAAGACTTTAGCATTTCAATTGGTGGAGTGAGTGGAACAGGTAGATGGTCCTTCTCAAAGTGGTGGGAATCATTGAACCCACTGAGAGTCTGAATGGAACAAAAAGGCAGAGGAAGGTTGAATATGCACTTTGCCTGACTGAGCTGAGACATCCATCTTTTCCTGTCTCTGCTCCTTGTTCTCAGACTTTTGAGACCAGAACTAGACTCTTCGCTGTTGGTTCTCTGGCTCTGAGGCTTTTGAACTATGTCACCAGCTTCTCAGGTCTTCAGGTTGCAGATAGCAGATGCTGAGACTTCCCACACTTCAAAATTGTATAAGTCAAACCTTATCATAAATATATAAAATTTAGTATATAATATCTATGTATCTATATCTATAGATCAATTGGTTGATCTATCTATCTATCATCTATCTATTTATCTATCTATCTATATCCATCCATTCATCCTATTGGTTCTGTTTCTCTGGAGAATCCTGACTAATAGATTAATACATTAGATTTGGATGAAGGTGGGGCCATGATGATGGTATTAGTCCCCTTGTTAGAAGAGATACCTGAGAGCTTGCTTACTTTCTCTCTCTCCAAATGCATGCACTGAAGTAAACCACATGAGCACACAGTGAAAATATGACTGTCTATAAACTGGGAAGAGAACCCCTACCATGAATTGAATTTGTCAGCACCTTGATCTTGGACTTCCCAGCCTCCAGAAAAGTGAAAACCAAATTTCTGTGGTTTAAGCCAACCAGTCAATGGTTTTTGAGGTGAATAAGAGAGTTGTCATAGCACCTTAGCATTTCAAATAATATAATTATGGGGATATAATAAGATTTCATGTGAAATAGAGATTAGAAATATGTATAATATGCAATGCATCATATGCTCTTATAAATATGTGTACAGAGGGTATTAAAAAAGCTAGAGAAAATAATGATCTCTATGACCATTACAAGTTCTAGATAAACTCCTTAGGTAGGATTAGCTTATGATTCCGGAAAAAAATGTCTGATTGTTTTTGTGACATTGTTTTTGGGGCATTGACCCAAGTAACACTAAAACCAAGATTTCTTTTATTAAAAAGCTAGGCTTCACTCATTAATTTTAATAATTTGTTAGTGGTTATTTGTAGTATTGCATGCTGAAGACAATGATTCTGCATTTTTGTATGAGTCTTACTTTAAATTTTTCAGTAGTATTTATTTTATTGACTAATGTTCTCATTTCAAAGACACAACTCTAATATAACTACTATGACCACAGACACCCATTCCAGAAGGTTTCTAAGGGCTCTTTCTAATGCTACTTACAAACTATAGATTCATGACTGTTTAAGTTCAAGATAGTAAGCATGGTATTTGTAACATACAAGTTATTTAATGCAGTCAAAGTAAATCCAGCATTAGCTTGAAGGGTGTAGGGCAGACAGATAAAATCCAGAAAGCTTGGGAAATACTGTTTCCATGTAGCAGAATCATGGAACTTTACAGCTCAGTGGTTCCCTAACAACCTAAATCTAATTTCTCAAATAAAGACACAGAAAATTATTTTACAGAATCCTGGTCCAGTGGCCATATCCTGTTTTCCAAAGCTGCCCCATTCCATAGCTGGAAAGTTCATTTTAGGGTTTTCATGTTTCTCACATAGATCTTCATATTGATTCTAACTCAACATTCTGTTGTAAAAGAAAACAAAACTCTTTTGTTCAAGAGACATGGGTATTTTTGAAGTCTTTTACTTAAAAATCCCCAGTTTCTCTGACACTTTTCATAGATTTATGAAGGTGATTTCCAGACAGGCACGGAATAGTACAGTGGGGAAAATGAGCAAAAGAACCAGGCTGAGCCAACTTTGCATAACCATGGCCCGTTTTATATGGTTCATGTGAGAAGTAGATACAAGTGACTTATACATAGTAGAGGTTAAAGGAATGCAAACTAGAATTCTTTCTAATTTACTCCCCCTGCCCTCTCTTGGAGTCAATTTACTTGTCCCATGCCCTGCATTTTATATTTTATGGAGAGGAAATAAGGCATATAATGTACTTCCTCACCTCATTTTGCAAATCAATTAAAAACTGTTGCTAAAGAATCATCCTGCTGTCTTGGGGCAGGGGAAGGCTGTTGATTATAATGTTCTTGCTTAAGGCTTGATGGAAACTTTCCCAGGGGTAAGTTCTCCAATGTTTTTCCATGGTGGAGAAGAGTTTAGCACACATGCAACATCTCCAAGGGTCTAATTTGACAATTGGGTAGAAGCTTAGCCTACTGTCAGCACACATATTAAGCTCTCCCCAGGGATGCTTTCCTTGGAATAAACATGAGAAATAAAGAATGACAGGCTGCCCCAGGGGGGCTAGGTGCAGCAAACTTCAGCCAGAGTATGAAAGAACAAGATTGGCCTTGTGAATCTTCATTTTAGCTAAATACCTTTTCTCTACATGTCCCTAAAAACTTAATGAACCAACAATTCCTAGGATTGGTGACAGAATGACTGTTAGTGCACATTCTTACACAGTCTTCACAATACACTGTGTATTCATCAATACACATGAAAGAACTCTATTTTATTAGCTAATATATATATATGCGACCATTCGACCATTCAACCGTTTAACCATTCGACCAGTAGCTATGATGTGCACTGACCACCAGGGGGCAGATTCTCAATGCACAGGCATGGAAACATGGAACAGACTGATGAATCTCAGAGGGAAGCGGGAAGGGGGAGGGTGAGAAGAGATTAACCAAAGATCTTATATGCATACTAGAGGTCCGGTGCAGGGATCAGGCTGAATCCATGCACTGGGCCTCCGACATCCCCCAAGGGGACCCAGATTGTGAGAGGGTGCAGGCCAGGCGGAGGGACCCAACCAGTGCATGAATCCGTGCACTGGGCCTCTAGTCATTACTATATTACCCAGATAAAGGATAATTTCAAAGAGATGGAAGAAAGTGAATTTTGGCTTTGGGGAAGGTAAAAAAAAATGAATGTCATTAAGGAAGTATGTGTGGCTCTTTTGACAGATGAATGCATGGGTATCTGTGCACCTACCCATGTTGTGCATATTGGGTAGCATACATTGCCAGTGAGCATATCTTGATGTGGGAGGTAGAGTGGGATGAAGGTATTTATGAAAAAGAGGGAGGAGTACAAAGATGCTTTCATGAGTTGGCTTCTTCACCTAGGGCTTCTCTACAGGCCACTAGCCTCTACCCTAATAATATACTTCCTCCCACCTACCGCCATTACTCCTCCTTAGAGAATAGTCTATGTCCATCTTCCTGTGACTGTAAAAGAAAAACAAGTAGACACCTTGTGAGAGTTGCTTCTGTATTTTATATGCATATTCAGGACAGAAGTATTACTTTCCACAGGTAGAATGACTTCACCCCAATATAATGAGATATTGAAAAAGATGTCATTGAAGCCATTTGCCTTTGCTTCTAGTTGGCATCCAAATAACACTTCTGTATCCTGCCTGTAGGGTAACACTTTCAATAAGCCCAACTGAAATACTTGGGGATACACCAAGGCCCAGCTGTCCTCAAGACAGAAAAAAATTAAAAAGAATAATAATTAAAAGAGACAGAAAGAAAGATTTAGATACAGAGGTTGTGGCCCATTGAGAGCATCCTTCTTGACTTTGTAGAGAGCTTATTTTCCAATTAAAACTTTGGCCATTATCCTTCCACTACCCAGAGCTTAACAAAAGATGCCAATGGATCCACTCAATACGAAACATAAATATGGTGTTTGAGGAGGTGAGTGAAGATATAAAAATACTAGTCAGAATTTTTATTGGTGTTGTCTCACAACCCTCACCCCAGGCTTGGAGGAGCTCCTTCCTGGAAGAGAGAGTTGCCTGGCGCTTTCTGACCTGTGTTTGTATGGGAGATCAGAGAGAATAGCAATGGTGGAATAGCAATGGATTGCTTAAAAATCCATTCTAGTCTAACTATCTGGAAGTCCACACACAGATAATGGTGGATAAACATACATAATGCTCTCCTTCAGAGCAGAAAGTTCTAGACTATGATAATCTGGGTTTTAGATTGATGCCATGGACCACTGCATTTGATAATGATCTTGCCCTTTGTCTGACATAGATAAATGGCAGTTCATTATCTTAAACCTCTGGGGATATTATGAACATAATGAATTCATTAAATGTCTAGGTATTTGAAACATCAAAACCTTGTTATTATGATCTTAATGTCTTTACCTAAATCCCTTTTTTAGTAAACACAATGCAGAGTAGTGATATCCCCCATATCATCCGCATTATCATTCTTATACATATGAAGACATAAGTCCTTGAGCAAGTTTGTCCTCTCTTAGTCCCATCCTCCTCTCTATTTTTCTCTCTGTAGTTCAGTTTTCTCTCTTTAGACAAAATTAGGAAAGAAGGTATAAATAATTACCAAAGTCCCACTTTGCTCCAAAATTCGATCATTCTCTGCAATTTCAAGTCAGTCAAGCCCCTCTCCCCATTCCTCAATGCATGTACTCTCTCCCCTCGTCTTTCATTAGAAATGCAATGAGCAGCTTATTAAATATAATCCCTCAAGAGCCCAAAGGCAGTACTGCCACTTTGGAAGGTTTTCTCCCCAGAAAGCTGCTTAATGCGATGATGATTTGTTTGTCAAAGCCCACTGTTTGTTCAGATTAATTAAAACCAGTTGTTCCAGCTGCAGCATAGCAGTGCTCCTTGTAATGAAAATTTCTGCAATCCCAAATTCATCAGCCTACATCTGATCCCATTCAAAAGTCTTCAACTTTATTCTGCAAGGCAATAGAGCTTCCCCGCCTCAGAGCTGTGTCAGGATATGTGAAAACTGTATCATTAAATGTAGGGCTTTGTTGTTGCAATATCACAGCATCAAACTGTTAGGGATAGCCCTCCAAATTGAGAGAGATAAATTAAAGACCCCAGATAAGATTTAAATTAGATAACTAGAAGTAAAACCCGAGATGCTAATCTTAAATGCATTGAAAATATCATCTTCTAGTAAATGATAGTTTTAAGTGTTTTGCTGTTTTGATTATCAAGAGCCCTTATGTGTTATGGATTAGCCCTTGCTGTAATTTCCCAATAAATAAAAATATTTAATAAAAAGTAACTATTTGATTAAATAAACCTAATTCATTTTAGTCTGTACAATCTTCTGAGACCAAGTACTGTTACCTGTAGTCATTTTGCTTATCCAAAATAGTCTCCATATAATAGAAAGTCCCCAAATGTAAAAGGTTAATGGATTCACAGCTAGAATATTAAAAGTTAGTTTCCTGCCGAAAAGAGAGGAGGAAAAAAAAGAAGTTAATTTTCCACCTATATATTAAATTAAAAATGCATCTTAAATTCTCAAACGCAGGTTCATTGTTGCACAAATGAACTCAAAATATGCCAGACAAAACCATTTGCCTGGACACTTCCAGATGCTCACAAAATTCCACCTTAGAATGGAAGAGAAGTGTGAAATAGTTTGCTAATGAGAAGACAAATGACCACAAGCCTTCTCCATTGTGATTGCTATTGGCAACAGTCGGCCCTGTCCTGAACTGAACCCATAATGGTATTTGGATGACTTTGTCTAAATATTTAGGGCTCAGTGCTATTATATTTATGGAATCCATTAGGAAATCAGTTTGCAAAAACACTGACTTTGGTAGGAAATATACATATACATTATGCAAACTTAAACCAGGCCCCAGCATGCTCTTATTGTTGTCTTTTCTTCTAAGGAAGTCCATCTTTATCCTTCCATATAACTGAATTCATTCTGGGGCTTTATCCTTCTCACCAATAATTCTTCTGGTCTTTGTTGCCGCAACATCTTTTATGCCTCTCAGTAATAAAATATAAACAAGCAGCATTTGTCTCTCTGCTCTCCCAAAATAGGGGCAGGCCTCCCTGCCCTACATATATCCATTCTCAGTTCATGTGGGGAGTTCATTACAGGGAATGTTGCTTCCGGGCAAAGGATGAGGAGCCAAGGGCCCTTTGCAGAGCAGCATTTTCAAATAAAAAAGGTGAAATGAATCATTTTTATTTTAAGAAGCTCCCATTTAACTGAAGCTCTTGCCCATCTGTCACAGATCACCCCTCACAACAGGAGGAGGCCAGTAACAAGTATTTGACCAGTTCAGGAGGCAACTATTTCATGGGAGCTGCTTCTAAGAAAACCATTAAAGCACATCAGTGCTGACAGCTTCATAGACTCCCTGAGGGTTGTGCTGCAGAAACCAAACTTCAATGCCTCTGCGTGGTTGCCTGGTTAAATGAGATGAGATTGGAGTTCCAGATAATGTTAAGGGAGATAAGGGGGTGAGGTGAAGAGGAAAGGCATGGGGGGAGAGAGGAGTTATACAACCTAAAATGATTTGATGATGGTCTCAAAGTCATCATCTGAGAAAAGGCATAATCTCAATCCAAAATGACCCAGTCACAGTTTGTAAGTATTGACCCAGTCAATACTTACAAGAATTAACCGATGTGTTTGCAGAAAGCTAGAATGTGTCTACTTACCAGAACCTTTCTCCACCTGTGCTGTCCTGTGGAGTCTGACTTTTTTGGAAGTAGTGCTGTCATTGCTCTGGGGATCTGAGTGGGAAAATCAATGCTGAAATGATAAAGGAAGAAACCTACTAACATTAACCACAGATTTCTAGGATGTACCAAATTTTTTCTCCCTCTATAAGCCTTAATGTTGTCTTTCTGAGATTTCCTGAAATCTGGGATAAGAGCAGCCAGCTATGTGGTCTACAGGCTTTCTGGTGTCAGAGTGAGAGTTCAGGCTTTGCATTGTTGATACAAACTAGGAACGTGTACAATGCTCAGCCTTCCTCTAGCAGTGGTCGTTGAAACTCCCAGAAGACAATGGGGCACAGTGAGCCTCCAAGTCCTCTGAGGAACATGATGGTCTAAGCTGGTATATACCTAATTTAGAGCTTTCCAGCCAGCTGTTGGGTGAAAATGGGACTTATGTGACAAGCACTGGAGTTGCCAAACACATTTAACAATACATAATATATTAAAAATTATAATAAAAACAATATAACTTCCTGTACATGGGTCTGATTGCCATACAATTTAACTCTTTTACAACCTGGGAAATAGCACTATTATTTGTACCACTGCATAGATTAGGGCCTGCTGCCAAAAAGAGGTGGAATGGTTTCTCTACAGTCATCTAAAATAGGATGACATAGGATTTGTTAATCGTGTCCCCTCATTGACTTAACTGTGAATTCTGACTCTTGTGTTTATGAATTATGTGATCTTCTTCAAGTAACTTAACCTCTCTGAGCCTTATATTAATATCACATCTAATAGTAGAATTATTGTGGGGACTAAAATAAGATTATAGATCTAATTTCAGGTTGATCAGGTAAAGTGTGTAGCAGATGGCCTGACACAGAAGAAACACAGTGAGACCTTCTTTTTTTTTTATTAATATATTTTATTGATTTTTTACAGAGAGGAAGGGAGAGAGATAGAGAGTCAGAAACATCGATGAGAGAGAAACATCGATCAGCTGCCTCCTGCACATCTCCTACTGGGGATGTGCCCGCAACCCAGGTACATGCCCTTGACCGGAATCGAACCTGGGACCTTTCAGTCCACAGGCCGACGCTCTATCCACTGAGCCAAACTGGTTTCGGCCACAGTGAGACCTTCTTAAAAAAAAAAAAAGAGTAGATGGCATTTTCCTCAATTTCAGGAGTAATGAACTGAGGTCCGAAGAATTTGAGGGGTTTACCCAAGGCCACACAGACGGGTGGTAGGTCACATAACTGAACTAGAGACTAGGATTTCCAGCTAGTTTGATATTCTTTCTTCATGATTACAAGTTCACCCTACTTTAGGGGCACATATCAATGGAAACTTACTCTGTAGAGCAGCCAGAAAAAGAGAATCACCTACTTAATTTATTCCAACTTTAATCTGTCCAAAGTTTTTAGGATTATTTTCTATTGTTGGATAAATAAAAACAAGACTAATTTTACAAGAGTATAAGGCAGGAACCTTAAATTTCATGGGGAATAATCTTTGGATGATCCTTTGACAGGGAGATGTGAAGAAAGACCTCTTAAACGTTTTCAGTGGTCTATGATCAAAGATAATAAGATCTTTAGCCCTAGACTTCTCTCTCTCCCCACCCCCCAGGATAGGGAAGATCATACTATAAGTATAACATTTTAATTGCCTCGCTTCAAAATAGTTATCTGACAAAATGACTTACATTTAGCTATAGACAGTTACTTATTTTCCAAACTCAATAAGTACAATGAACATACTTATATAGTTCTAGAGGGAAATAAAGCAGGACAGAAAAATGTTTACAAAAATGAAAAATGTTCACAAGGAAAAAATATATATAGTCTTTTCCCACTCTCCTTTCCATAATTTGGCCAAGTAGCATCTGGGTTGAATAGGTTGTAGTTGTGAATATTTCATCAGATTTTTGACAAGACATCCATCTTACTGCAGAATGAGGCTAAATATTAAATCACCTCAGACAGTTTTGCTTCTTAATTAGACAGTCAATACACTACGAGTTGGGAGATCTGGGTTATATTTGGCTTCTATGATTATAAGGTAGTTGAGATCATTGAGAAGTTGAATCAGATACAATTAATTCTCTGGATAGTTTACTATCTTTTTAGCTATATGAGACAATTGATTACTGTATAGCACATTGATATTAATTTTAAGTGAAGCTCTAGCAAGGTGCACACACACGTGTGCATGCATGCATACATATGCGTGTGTGTGTGTGTGTGTGTGTTAAGCTCAGCATAATCCTTTCCTTCATTAATACTCAAGATTTTTCACTGGCATCCACCTTCTTTGAGTTTAGTTCTGTCCAAATGATTATCAGTCACCAAGTTCTTGGCTGTGCCTCAGAGTTCTAATTAAATTTGTGCATTTTGTCTTGAAACCAATGGAGAATAGTTAACTACTGATTGTATGCTAGTTGGTACAAAACAACTAGTTTTGGAATGGCTTGCAATTAAAAATTCAATATCTTATCTTCTTCAGCCAACAATTTGGCTGGAACAGAACATACACTGTACTGAAATATTTGAGTCAATAAGCACACAATATAGTCCACTCTACTTTCTAAAAAATATGCCCTTTTTTAAGAAGGGATGTGGAGGTGGAAATAGGGCAGGGGTGGGCAAACTTTTTGACTCGAGGGCCACAATGGGTTCTTAAACGGGATCAGAGGGCCGGAACAAAAGCATGGATGGAGTGTTGGTGTGAACTAATATAAATTCAAAGTAAACATCATTACATAAAAGGGTTTGTTTTTTTTTTTAGTTTTATTCATTTCAAATGGGCTGGATCCGGCCCGCGGGCCGTAGTTTGCCCATGGCTGAAATAGGGAGTATTTGAGCTCAAAATGTGTTAGAACTTAAAAACTCAGCAAAGTAAAATTTATATTTTTATTAGTCAAAGGTAGAGGCATATTAAGTAATTGGAGGGTAAAAGGAGGAATCTTATTTATATATATAAAAGGCTAATATGCTAAGTGTCCCTCACATCATCTGACTGGTCACTATGAGGCACAATGACAATCAGGGGGCAGGAGATGCTGTGATGCGCACTGACCATTTACAAATAAATGGCACTGTAAACCTGGCACCGACAAAGCACCACTCAGCTTTCCCCAAGTGGGACACAGGCCCTGCCACCACCCTGTAGCAACAGCCCACCAAATCGCAGCCAACGCTGCCAAGACCCCATGGCACAAAATGTGGCCCACAGCCAGCCCAGCCTGGAAATGGCCACTGTGGGCACCAGGTAATGACATCACGTAGCAATGCCCAGCTTCCTCTTCCTAGCGACTAGCCTCCTTGGAGTTTCTTTAGCCAGGAACACGACTTGTTTATAGCCAGGTACAAACATTTTACACTTTAACCAAATGTCTGTGAAGCATTTTCCTGTGCCTCATCTTATTTAATCCTCACAGAAGTCCTGGAGTAGATAGATAGGAGACTCGCAGAATCCTATTTTCTTTTCGTTAGCTGGAAAACAGAGATTTAGAAAGTTTAGAAACTTGACTCGACTGAAAAGAAGTAAGAAATGATAGACCTTAAAAATGACTTCAGGTTTTCTCACTGCTCAGAATATAGTTAAACACTGCTGCAGTTAAATATTGTACCCTTTGTTCTCCCTGCATGATCTACAATAATAATCTGCTCATGTTGATATTTACTGCTGTGTTGCTGACAATTACCCAAAAGAGAAGTTGGGGTGCTTCACTAGGCTAGAAACAATTTAGCTAAATCAGAAAGCAGGTCTAACTAAGCAAGTGTATCTATATACATAAAAGGCTAAGTTGACTCACACATGCACGATACATATAAAGCTCTTGCTGGCCCCAATCGCACATGTGTGTTTTGATCTGTTATTGTCGATCATTAATTTGGTTGACACTTCTATTGTAGAGAAAGAGCAAATAGCGATATTAAAATATTTCTTCAAATTAATTTCCTTTCAATGTGCATGAATCTGTGCACTGGGCCACTAGTATCCTATATAATAAAGAGCTAATATGCTAATTAGGCCTGATGGCAGAAGGACCTTCCGGAACAACCTTCAGGAATGACCAGTGGGCAGGGGGTGAGGCTGCGGGTCCATGAGGCAGCTGGGGCCACAAGAGCCAAGGCAGCCAGGGCTGCGAGGGCTTACGAGGGCCTACCCTTGCACGAATTTCATGCATCGGTCCTCTAATAAATATAAGAAAATGGCTACATATTACAGTTCTGGTTAAATATGGTATTTTGAAAAAGAAAAATGCCCTTATATATTCCATTTAATGTGCCCCCAAATGACAGTTAAGAAAATAAAGATATAAACATAAAAGCTGAAACAGACTAGGAGTGGAGACAATAAAGATAAGAGATGTCATCAAAGTGTTGAAAGATGAAAAGAAGTAACTCACTATTAAGAGTAGATCATGGCTACAGAAGGAAATAATTATGAAATTGTGAGAAGTGGTGACTTCTCCCATAGAATCTGAAAAGCCTGGATTCTTGGTGTTTTCAAGAATCACTGCTAATGGGAGTGAGGCATTAAATGGAAAACATGTGGATTGGCTATAGCTCATTTCTTCAATCTTCACCTTTGTCCCCTTTAGCCTGATGATTATCCCCTTTCCATCTTCTCAAAAGGCAGGAGATTCATTCGCTTCTGGAGATTCTGAACCAGGTAGAGTGGGGGTCAGAGTGTGTGCTTGTCTAGACTACCTTTGTGTTGTACAACTTGTATGATCACACACAGCCCCATGCTTAGAGGGTCCCATACTTGTTTAACACTTGGCTGCTGTAATATTGACATTTTAAAATAATTCTTAACAAGGAGCCTTACCTTTTTTTTGCACTGGGTCCCATAAATTATGTAGCAGCTCCTGGTATTTGCCGTAGTGAATTGTGTTGAGGCACCAGACATAAAATATAGGCACTTAGAAAATATGCCAAGTGAGTCATAAGTCATTTGACTTTTTAACCCTTAACTGTTCCCAGAGTAAATTAGTGAGATATACTACCGTTATTCTACTCCCAGACTTCCAGATAACAGACTAGAGACCCGTTTTTAGGACAAGTAAAATAACTTCAAAGAATACAAAATATCAGTATTTGAAGAACTTATACCAAGAAACTGACTTGCCAGCCAATCACTCTATAACAGGGGTCCTTAAACTACGGCCCGCGGGCCACATGCAGCCTGCCGAAAATATTTATCCGGCCTGCCGGTGTTTTTGCTGCCGCTGCCTGTCCTGCTTAGCAGCCGACTTGTCCCGGGCCCGCAGTGCGCATGTGTGGAATGTCTGAGGGACAGTGAACTGGGCCCCTGTTTAAAAAGTCTGAGGACCTCTGCTCTATAATGACAGCCTAAGTCAGAAAAAACTTCCCCTGCATCTAGAGATGCTATCAGCTATTTAATGCTTCACTCTACAATATAAATTGATAGCCAATTGATAGCCAAGTACTACTAAATAATTGAGGAGCACCTTCAAAATTTAAGACAAAAACTAAAAAAATAAGAAAATTTGATTCAACACAGAGAACAGGGTAAAACTTCAAAAGTAAAATCTATTATTTTTGTAGAGAATTAAGAAAAGAAGCTATAGCCATGAAACAAAAACAGGATGCTCTAAATAGGAGTAGAAATAAGAAAATAAATAAAAAATAAACTTAGAAATTAAGTGTGATAACCAAAAAATAATTAATAAGGGGTTGGAAGATACAGTCAAGAAAATCTCATAGAGAATATATCAAATGAAGCATAGAGAATTATCAAATAAATTATAAAGCAATTTCCCTGGATACAAGGACATGGTCCTTATTGTTAAAAGAGGTCATTGGGTGAAAAAAGTCCCCACCAAGAGCCCTTATCACACCCCATTGCAACACCAGAAAGTTAACGAATGGCATCAGAATGCCAGCTATTGTGTGCCAGGAGACTGTAGAGTTATACTTTCAAAATACTGGCAGATGTTGATTTCTGAACTTGAGTTCTTCACCCCACCAACCATCAATACTCAGGGTATAATTAATAAATGTCTATGGATAAAAGGACCCAGAAAATGTGCCTCCAGATGCTCTTTCCTAGGAAGCTACTGTTCTATTCTCAGCAAAGGGAACACAAGAATGGGACTTAGGATCCAGGACAGAGGAAATCTCATCAGATGCGCGTTGAAAGATAAAGCTCATGTCCACTGAGAGAGCAACTAGTTTAGATTGAAGCAGGAAGTTAAAAAACTACAAGAGAGATGATTTCAAGGAAAATGTAAATGGAACTAAGGGTGTGTTTGAAAATATTCAGCATTTGGACAAAAACACTTATAGGCATTTGACAACCATCTCAGAACATTTAAAGGAAAACCAAAGAAAACTCAGTAAGAGAACACAGAAAGTTAAGATGGAAAATGACCATTATTAACCAAAGGGAAAGTAGGAAAAAGAAAAATGTAATCACATGCGCTCTGGCTCTTCAGTACAACATGCAAATAAGTGTAATAATGCAAAACCCAACATTTGAGTAAGTTTCTCCCCCAAGTGATACAATTATGTTGGAAGAATTTCAGTAGTGGTAGTAGAAAATTTATACAAAACATAGGGTGTTTGAGGAATAGAGCTTTTGAAAATGCTTTGCTACTTTAACCAGAAGACAATAAGTATATACTTGAAAAAAAAAAGAAACCACCAAAAAAACAGCAAAGTAAAATATTATTTAAAGTGATGGAAAAGAAAAAACAGTTAAGTATAATATTTTTATAAATAGGTAAATCACACTGGTAATAAAATAAAAATTTACGTAAAATGAATTAAATGACAGAAAAAATTTTGTTTATTTTACTGAAGGATTTCCTTTAAAGTTAATAAAGAAATTGTTGACTGCAGGATGAGATTTCATTAAAGTTCTTAAAAATGTAGGTTCTTTGCCTTATTGCTCATTTTCGTCTGTTGGATGGCATTCAAATGGCCCTAAAAGAAGATGCGGCATCCACACTTAAGATAATATTCAATTATATGGCTCCAATGTTCTTTTGCTCTCTCAGCTGACCCCTGAGAATGAAACACAGAGAGAAAGCTCTTGTCTGAACCCTTTCATTGTCCTCTTGGTTGATGTCTGCTTTGCTCTTATAAGAATGAAATGAAATCGTCCAAAATGCTAAGAATATTCAAAGACTTTCTCAGGAAGGGTCAGCTCAAGACATGAGTGTTTCTGCAATGTGAAAATTGAACACATTTTCTGTTAGGTAACTTCAAAATAAAAGATACCCATGTTTCCAAAAGCCCTAATGCTCTATGTTTATAATATTTTGTGTAATAGGAAAAGACTGGGGAAAAGACTGATTAAAATACTGTGTATCCATACATCACTGAATACAGTGAGAAAAATAGGTATGCTGCTATGGCAGTGGTTCTCAACCTGTGGGTCGCAACCCCTTTGGGGGTTGAACGACCCTTTCACAGGGGTCGCCTAAGACCATCAGAAAACACATATATATTTACACATTGTTTTTGTGATTAATAACTATGCTTTAATTATGTTCAATTTGTAACAATGAAATTGGGGGTCACCACAACATGAGGAACTGTATTAAAGGGCGCGGCATTAGGAAGGTTGAGAACCACTGTGCTATGGAATGATACTCAGGACATATTGCTAATGTAAAAACAAACAAAAAAATTCTAACAAATAGCCAAACGAAAAACAAACAAAACACAGCAAGTTGCAGAACAGTGTGTCTATCTCCCCTTTGTTCATGGGATTAGATATTCCAAACCTTTATCCCTTTCAGTGGCCAAGCCCATTCTGACAATGACCTTTTGTTTTCAGGTATGAGCAATAGCAATCACCTTCTCTATGTCTCCCCAGTTTTACTGGGCATGTGTCTATCTCCCCTTTGTTGGGCTCTTGAGGAATGTTAATGTTATAGCTTCCTGGTGAAGCTTCCCAAATAGTATGCCTATAATGTCTGGTCTTCCCTTTGATCCTTTTCTATTATTAATAGCTAGCTAATTACAATGGCATCATTCCAACCTAGTGCACATAATAATAATAACAATTAATAATAATAAAATCA